>NC_044304.2:2669557-2779637 GCF_007474595.2 Lynx canadensis | reverse complement strand
CGCGAAGCCGCTGGGAGCCGCGGGCGGCCGCCCGCGTGGACACGTGTGGAGGGAGCCGTGCGGTGGGACTTCTCCCGCCTGGGGACGGCCTCCTGGGGCCTCTCTCTACCCTGGAGGGGCCGCCGTGGCGGCCGAGCTGGGGTCCCTGGCCCCGCTTGCCCGTTGTCCGTGGCTGCTGGTGGTCCGGAGGGGCGGCGGGCGGGCCACGGGGAACCAGCTGGTCCCTGTTGGGGTTTCTTGCGTGGCTGCAGGCCCCGTCACAGTGGGCTGGGGCCCGCCTCGGTCCGTCCCTCTGTCGCCTCCGCAGGCACGCACCATCGCACCGGGCGGACGGCCTCAGTTCCCGGCGCTCAGCCTGCAGCCGGTTCCGGCCTCCTCCCCCGGTTACTGGTTACTGTGTTCGTGGAGGCCCCGCGTGGACCCCGCAAGCAGGGCCCGCCTCCCGGGCCTGGAGTTTGGGGCGGCCCCGGGGATGCCTGGGGCACCCTCCTAAAAGGAGGCGCTCCGGGCAGGGGCAGGCGACAGGCAGAACAGGGGGCTGTGGGGGTCTGTCGGAGGGGCCTCAGGCTCCGGGTGACACGCCTGGGCCCGGAACACGGTCCCGTCCTTTATTTGACATTTGGGAAACACAGCAGAAACACAAACGTACGGCCCCCCCCCCCCCCCCCGAGGCGTCCCAGCCTTCCTGGGGCAGAGCTGCGCCGACCCAGAAGATGCGGGGCCCAACTCGGCTCCCAGACCGCGCGTTTTTCGAGGCGGAGCCTCCGGCCTCGGACGCGGGATGGCTCCGTGACGTTCAGGACCTTCAGGAGCCTCCCCCACGGGGCAAAATGTCGGGCGTTCCCTTCCCTCAGCACCAAACACCACCAGCTCCCTCCCGGCATCAGAATAACCCAAAACACCTCGATGCGCCCAGGTCGAGAAGCCTCCGGCATCTCCCCTGAGGCCGAGAACCTCATACCCAGGGCACTTGAACTAGACCGTTAAGAAGCCAGCGACGGGGCCGGGAAGAGGGGCCTGGAGGAGGTACCCGCTCAACTTTTGCTCAGATTCATAGAAATAGAAACTCTGAGGATCGGAGGGGACCGCAGAGGACCACATTCTGTAAGCACTTTCCAGCCTTTTCTTAAATGCCTCCACGGACGGGGAACTCACTACCTCCAAAGGCCACCCTGACGGGCGCGCGGACCACGTTAGAAAAGTCTGACTTCTGTCCAAGGTAAATTTACCTCCTTTGACCGCAGGTCTCCGTAGCATCCAGGCCACTGGGATTTATTTTCCCAAGTGAACTTCAAAACACTCAAAACCTGCAATAAACCTGTATCTTCCTGTATCGCGGTTCAGAGCCGGTTTCCCATGGCGGGAACCCAAGGGGCTCATCCCAACCCTGTGTTGGGGGGGGGGTCAGGAAAGCGGGGACACTTCATTCCCTCAGTAAGAGGTATTGATCAGGATTGCCCTGTGGTGTGGCGTCCATTAAAGGGGCTTGAGAATGTTCTAGAAGGGGGGGCGGGTTTGCAACTGCGGGGCGGGGGTGATTCTCAGCAGCTCGCGTGTGCCATCGTGGACTCCATTAATCCCAAAGAAGATTGGGAGATGAAGGCGAGGGGAGCTGGTCAAATGTAAAGCCATGAGGGGCCGGGCCGGGAGGTCCCCGGGGCACAGCGCTGCTGGGGGTGCTGAGCTTCCGGGCCACGTGCCCAGGGCCGCAGGGGGTGTTCTAGGAGAAAAGGCACAAGAACGAGTCCAGATCCGGCCAAGGAGCTGGCGGGCATCCGTGGCTCCGGGGTGGGCCAGGTGACAAACCAGAGAAGGGTCTTGAACCAGGACTTTGTGCACTGATGGTGGTGGTGAGGGCGAGGAGGGGGTCTCTGAAGCCGTCGAGGGCACACGGGCCACGCCCTGGGCCGTCTTCCTCTTCTCGGCCGCGAGCTCGTGAGTGTGGAGGGCTGAGAACCAGGTCCTTTTCTGGAACATACCGCGTTGTTTGAAAACAAAACGAAACAAAAACGTTTTCAAGCAGCTCAAAAGGATGCTGGGTTTCAGAGATGGATGGCGGGGACTGGCCCCCTCCAAAGACAGGGGCGTCAGGACAAGGCGGGGAGGAGGTCCAGGACCAGAGGGCGTCTGACAGAGGTTTCTTGCCATCTGGAATCTTCTGTCTTGTCCTTCTCTGTAGTCTCGTCACCTCAGGACATGCTAGAGAGGGATAAACACAGGCCAGGCTGTTGTTACTGTTTTTAAAGAACTCGGGCAGCAGTGGGGGCGTGGGGGGCGGTGCCTGGGTGGCTCAGTCGGTTAAGCAACCGACTCCGGTTCAGGTCATGACCTCGCGGTCCGTGGGTTCGAGCCCCGCGTCGGGCTCTGGGCTGACGGCTCGGAGCCTGGAGCCTGCTTCCGATTCTGTGTCTCCCTCTCTCTCTCCCTGCCCTTCCCTCACTTGTGCTCTGTCTCTCAAAAACAAATAAGCGTTAGAACAAATACATAAATAAAAATAAAATACGCGATTATCCTTAAAAAAGACAGAAAGAATGCGGGGAACGCGTGCTATGTGTGGACGGCACGATCCGACCCAGCTTTGGGGGCCCTCGGCAGCAAGAGCGGGACCAGCCCATCAAGGTGTGCCGCCTGCCACCCACCTTCCAGGTGTGCTTCCAAAGGGGACCCCTCAATCGGTGCCTCAGGAGAATGGGCCCCGGGCCGACGTCACCAGTCGGACCAGAGGGAAGCTTCAACCCAGCCACCCATCCTTCTGTCCCTCCCTCCGCCCACCTACTCACCCATCTGTCCGCGCGTCCACCCAGTAGCTTCCTACAATTTCTTCTTTGGGGTCTTTCATAATCTTAAACACTTCTGATTCATCATCCCTACCTGAGGATTCAGGGGAGGGTCTAACTCTGCTTTTTCTTGAATCTGCTGGCTTTCGCTCGTGGTGCGGGACTTCCTTGTGCGTTCTGTGTCTGTGGGTGAAACTCACCCCCAGAAGACACGGATTGAGACGATCTTGTCAGAAAGGCACCGAGAACTTGCCTCCACTCGGTGTGCCCGGGGCAGTACCGGTCCAAGACCGTTTAGACTAAGAATTTTTTTTAATGCTTATTTATTTTGGAGTGAGAGAGAGAGAGAGAGAGGTACAGAGTGAGCCGGAGAGGGGCAGGGAGAGGGAGGGAGACACAGAATCGGAAGCAGGCTCCAGGCTCCGAGCCGTCAGCACAGAGCCCGGTGCGGGTCTCGAACTCACAGACCTCGAGATCATGACCTGAGCCGAAGTCGGGTGCTTACCGGAGCCCCAGCGCTCGGAGTGCGCCGTCTGGTAAGAGTGTCTTTGTTTCCCTGGGGACCGTGGGTCGTGTGCTAACAGCGGGATGTAGGGTGGGGGTATCGGCGGGACCTCGGGACGGCGGAGACCGAGCTCAGCCACGGGAGTGGTTAGCCAAGCGTAAGGGACCGCCCCCGGGAAATACCCTGGACGTGGGCGTAGCGTCCCTGGTTGGGGACACTGCCGGGCGAGCTAAGGGCTGCCTGGATAAGCCCCCGGGAGACCGCACCGGGAGGCTCACCTCCGGCCTCTCCGGACCCGGGCATCACATTCCTTATGCCCGTTCTCACCCGTACTCATCCCTCCACCGCATCAAACCATAACCGTAAGCGAGACAGCTTTGCTGAATTCTGTGGGCGCTTCTAGCAAACCCCTGAACCCGAGGGTGGTCCCCACGACCCCCAGCACACAGAGCGGCTTTTCCTGGCATCTGGAGCAGGCGGGGACCCTGAGACGGGCCGCGGGCAAACGCCGCGCCCGTGGCTGCGCTACAAAGCCCGGGCTTTGGGGGCCTGGCTCCGGTCAAGCCTGCCGCGCGGCTTAGCTCTGGGGCATCACGTCGGTGGCGCCCCCGGAGTTGCGCAGGGACGGGCAAGCCAAGCCTCTCTGACTCCCCGGGACGGTAGCCCTCGACCCCCAAACAGTAAATCGTGGGGCGAACGGTTCCCACGCGGCCGGGCTCCACTCGGGACACTGAGGCACAGGCACCGGGATGGCCCTGCTCCCCACCTACCTCGTTTCCTGATCTGTGGCTGGAGCAGGGCTGTGAAGAGAGAAGCCTTCGCGTTATTTGCCTGTTTGGGGGGAACCCTGGCATCTGGCCGCGAGCCCCGTGCGGCCGGCTCGGCCTCGCCTTGAGCTGGTACCAAGCGAGTGGGGGCCGCCCACGGGGACGTGCAGAAAGGTCACCGGCCAGAACCTCCACCGGAGAGCAGAACCCCTCTCGCGGCCACATCAGCTACCCGCGGTCCCTGAGTCCTGGACGCTGGGGGCTGGGGGGGGGGGGGATGGCCCCAGACGCAGCCGCTGCCCCCACGTGGCACAAGGGCAGGAGACAGAGGCTACGCGAGGGTCAAATGCAGGAGGCAGGCTGGCTGGGCAGAGGGGAGGGGGGCAGGGGCGGGGGCAGAGCCCGCTGTGTTTTCTACCCACGGGGGGCAAGGCGCCACAGAGCTTGGGGCCGTATCTGCTGAGCGTCAGAAAAGTAAAGTGGGAGGGCGTGACGGGAGGAACTGCTTATCGGGTGTGGGGTCCGTTCGGGGTGATGGAACATTCTGGAACTAGAGAATTCTGGAACTAGAGAGGGGTGCTGCACGAACAACTCTGCCAGGGTCTGAAAGGCCACTGGAACGTGTACTTTATTTTTTTTTTTTATTTTTTTTTTTTCAACGTTTATTTATTTTTGGGACAGAGAGAGACAGAGCATGAATGGGGGAGGGGCAGAGAGAGAGGGAGACACAGAACCGGAAACAGGCTCCAGGCTCCGAGCCATCAGCCCAGAGCCCGACGCGGGGCTCGAACTCACGGACCGCGAGATCGTGACCTGGCTGAAGTCGGACGCTTAACCGACTGCGCCACCCAGGCGCCCCTGGAACGTGTACTTTAAAACTGTCCGTCGCGGGGGGCGCCCGGGGGGGCTCAGGCGGTTAAGTGTCGGACGTTTGATCTCGGCTCAGGGTCATGATCTCACGGATCATGGATCTCAGGATCGAACCCCACATCAGGCTTTGCGCTGACAGCACGGAGCCGGCTTGGGATTCTCTCTCTGCCCCTCCCCCCCACCAGATAAATAAATGACCTTAAAAAAAAAAGAGGGTGAAGAAGCCCCTGGAAAAGAGACGGGGCTGGGGCTGGCCATCCAGGGGACTTGCCCGGCGGTGGGCGGGCGTGTGCTGAGCCCCCGAGGCCGGGCACGGGCAGCCCAGCCCCAGAGAGGAGCGGACTTTCACATTTTATGGACAGTTGGTTAATTTGTTTATTTATCTGTAAAGCTTTTATTTTTTTTAAGTAATCTTTGCTCCCGCGGTGGGGCTCAAACTCACAGCCCTGAGATCAAGGGTTCCACCCTCAACCGACCGCCAGGCGCCCGACTGTCGGTTTAAATATAATTCCAGCCTCTGCAGGTGTCCTGTGGGGACGGCCCGGGGTGGAGGGAAGAGGGACCCCGGGACTGAGCATTCAGGATGGGGCCGGTGTCGTGCTGGCCATCCACACCCGCTCTCTGCTGTCCTCGTCACGAGAGCGTTGCGGTCACTCTTACCGGACGTGCGGGCTCGGCCGCCCTCGCCGTGGCCACCTGCACAGTTACCTGTCCTCCGCCAGCACCGCCTCCGGCTTCTCCTCAGACCTGGGCAGGACGAACTCGGGCTGCAGCCTGGCGCTGGGGACGTAAAGAGAGGACGTGGGTGACGAACCTGCCCGCTGTGGCCTCGGAGGGTGGCGTGGGGGAGTCTCGCTGCCCCAGGATGGGCCCCGAGGGCACAGAGATCAACCCAGAGGTTAATGACGGCGGAGACGACCATGGGGAAGGGGGCACGAGCGGGGACAGGACGGGGAGGAGGAAAGACCCCGAACGTTCCTCTCAGCTGTCAGCCCGGAGGCACCGGTCCTCGCCCCTTGGACACGGTCCCCTGTGCCCTGATTCCGGCTTGCGGTGCTGGTCTCCGTGCCTCCGCAGCTAAGACTGGGAGGCCAAAGAGAGGCCGAGGCAGAGAGAGAGAAAGACAGGGAGAGACATACACAGAGACAGAGACAGGGAGAGACAGGGAGAGAGAGAGAGAGAGAGCGAGAGATGGAGAAGGGCAGGGGAAGAAAGGAAGGGGAAAAAGTGCAGACAGACAGACAGACAGACATCTCTACTTCCCACCCAGCAGCGGCTGCTGTCTCGAAAACAGAACTACGAGTCGGGGCGCCCGGGCGGCTCGGTCAACTGTCGGACTTGGGCTCCGGTCATGATCTCACGGTTCATGAGTCTGAGCCCCGCGTCGGGCTCTCTGCCCTCAGTCTGTGGGCACAGAGCCCGCTTCGGATCCTCTGCCCCCCTCTGTCTGCCCCTCCCCCGCTCCCGAGCACACACGCCTGCAGAAGCGCTCCCTCCCTCCCTCTCTCTCAAAAATAAACGTTAAACAAAAGCAGAACTACAAGTGATGAGGACATGGGAGGGGGAGGGGGAGCCCTTGTCCTGCGGGGGGGGGGGGGGAGCATGGGGTGGCCCACGTGCCCCGGGGACAGCGTGGCGGTTCCGCAAAACGTTCAAGGCAGCATCGCCACGTGCTCCCGGAACCCCACTTCGGCTGGGTGCTCGTGGCCCGCGTCCGCAGCGGCACGACTCCCACGTCCCTCCGTGGATGAGGGACAAACACGACGTGGTCCGTCCACGCGTGGGAATACTACTCGGCCTCGAGAAGGAAGGACCCCTGCCACCTGCCACCACGCGGGCGGACGCGGGGGGCCACGCACGGGACGGGGCGTCCTGCCTGCCCTCGGCCTCCCTCCCTGGCGCCCGCGGCCCATCATCACTACGTGACGCCGTCCGGAGCCTCCACGGTGCTGCTCACTATGTGGCTCATCTGCCCACATCACCCGCCCTGCCCGGGACCCGCTTTCCTCGCTCGGTGACGCGCCCCTCTCCTCTGACATTTGGAGCCCCCTGGACCAGGACCCTGTCTTTTTCACCTGTCTCCCCGGAGGAGGCTGGCACGGGGCCTGGCAGTGATAGACGCTCTCGACCCCCCGAAGCCCCAACCCTCCCCCAGGCTTGCTGTGTGGCCTGGGGCAGGTGCCCGTGCCTCTCTGAGCCTCGGATTCCTGGGCTGCAAGATGCTGTCGGGAATCCTGGCCCTGCCCAGCTCTGGGGGGTGGGGGTGGAATATGAACGTACCCGGGGGACGGTATGAGGGCCTCGTAACCGGGTGGGGCCGCGATCGCCCTGAGGTCCCGTGACGGCCACCCCTGGTGACGCCACCAACGAAAACCGAACCAGTAGGTTAGTGAAGGGGCGTTTCTGGGGCTGTCGGGGCCGAGGATGGAACCTGTGCCCCCTCTGTCAGCGTTTGACTTGATTTTACCGTGATTACTATGAGCCACTTTCCGCCCGGGGGGTCCCTTTGTCCTCATTCCTCAGAGTAACCCCCACGGTGGCTGTGAACTCTTTGCTCGCCTACCATCCCTCCGTGACGGAGCGGATTCGAACCCCGGTCTGACTCAAAGCCCTCAACAAACGCGAGGGCGTCATAGGCCCCCGCTGGGCCAAAGCCACCTGTTACCCGCCCCCCCCCCCAAGGTGGGCCCGGCCCAGCCCCCGCCCCGAGGCACTCTGTACCCACCTCTCTCTCCTGGCCTTGAGCCTTTCCTCTTCGTACCTGGAAGACAGAAAGTACAACTCCTCAGACGCCCGCCTCCCCCACAGGTGCGCTGCCTGGGGACCCCTTCCCTTCTGGGAACGGAGACACAATCTCCTTGTCACGTCCGAGTTCGCGCCAGCCTTGGGCGCAGAAAGGCAGCCGGGACCGACGGGCCGACGGTCTTTTTCACGTTTGGGGCAGTGACTCCGCTGGCCTCGTCCAGCATCTGGTATAGACACGGCTCAGCCGATTATTTTCTGTGCCTGATCCGGCACCGGCAATTGAACGGGGTCATTGTAAAGCAACCCCCTCACGGACGTGGGTCGGTCTACACGCCCCCCCCCCCCCCGGGCGTAAATATTTTCGGCTTCGTAGGCCGGTTTCCGCCACAGCTGCTCAATTCCGATGTGGCTCAAAGGCAGCCGTGGATGGGCGGGGCCGTGTGCCAATAAAACTTTATTTATACAACAAGCTGTGGGCCACGGCTGGCCGGCCCCGCCCTGCGCGGAGATGCCCGGGGCCCACGTGTTCTCCGATCTCACGCGGGCTTGTTTCACCGGGTCTCCTGCTCCCACTCACGGCCGGCGTCCGGTCCCCGGGCCCCCGAGAGGGGAGGCGCGGAGCCTGGGCGCGCTGGGGCCGGGGGAGGGGGCGCCCCCACGGCACGGGACACTCACTGTAGCACGCACTCGGGGATCTGCACGTGTTCCATGGGGATGAGCTGTTCCAGATCTTCCAAGCTGTGCACGTACTGGATCTTGTTGATGAATTTGACGCTGGCGGGACAAGGAGGGACATGCGTGAAGTCCAGGCCCGGGGCGCGCGAGGGCACAGAGGCTCACAGCCCGTCCTTTCAGAAAGAGCGGCCTCTCTCGGTCCGCACCCGGAGCCAGGCTGTCTGCTGCCACGCGGGGCTCTGTCACCAGCGTGTGGCTTTGGACTCGCGGTTGCTATTAATCTTAAAAATCTAACTTAAACCTAATTTTGCCGAAGTATCAAATAAGCTTTTTTCGAGGGCCCCCCCGGGCGGGCGGCTCGGTCGGTTGAGTGGACGGCGTCGGCTCAGGTCGCGATCCCACAGTCGGGGAGACCGGGCCCCGCGTCGGGCTCTGCGCCCACAGCCCGGAACCTGCTTCCGAGGCCCCGGCTCCTTCTCTCTCTGCCCCTCCCCCGCTCGCACTCTGTCTCTTCAAAAATAAAGCAGCATCGGAAAAAGTTTTCAAAAGCTTTTTTGAAAGTCGAGTCACTTTTCTAAATGACAAACAGAAGGCCGAGAGGCTACGGCACGACAGCAAACGATAAAATAATCGAGTTAACGGTAAAAAAAAAAAAAAAAAAAAAAAAAAAAAAAAAAGAAAGGTAAGACGGAGTCAGGGGTCTACAAAAGCGTGTTGAGACGTTTCGTATCTACGTCGAGAGGTCACATTGAAACTCGGCTCAGGCTTTCCGGCGTCCGATGCAAAGGGAGACACAGGAGGAATGAATGACACACAGCGTCCCTAATGGGAAAAATAAAGCAGCTGCTTGGCAGAAAGGCCGACGGTAAGTGATCAGGCATGACAGACGCTCCCCACGGGGCGTCACAAAGCGGCCATGTGTGGCGTTATGAGCAAATCCGACTGCTTTCGTGCAGGGCAAGTCACATTTTGTAAAATATTTCTTATACATTTATTTTTGAGAAACAGAGTGAGACAAAGCGTGAGCTTCCTTCCTCCCTTCCCTCCTTCCTTCCTTCCCTCCCCTCCCTCCCTCTTTCTCTCCCTCCCTCCTTCCCTCCCTCCCTCCTTCCTTCCTTTCCTCCCCTCCTTCCCTCCTTCCTTCCTTCCTTCCTTCCTTCCTTCCTTCCTTTCTTTTTTAAAGTATATGTATTTAAGCAATCTGTACTGCCAACCTGGGGCTCGAACTCAAGGACCCTGAGATCCAGAGCTGCGTGTTCTCCCGAATGAGCCCACCAGGCTCCCCCGAAGGATCTGCATTCGATTCAATGCTCTGAATCATGTCAAATTAAATATACATTCAGGGGGCGCCTGGGTGGCTCAGTCCCTTAAGCGTCTGACTCCTGATTTTGGCTCAGGTGGTGATCTCACCGTCACGAGACCGAGCCCCGAGTCAGGCTGGGCACAGAGACTGCTTAGGATTTTCTCTCTCTCTTTCTCTCTCCCGGGGCGCCTGGGTGGCTCAGTCCATTAAGTGTCCGACTCTTGGTTTCGGCTCAGGTCATGATCTCACAGTACGTGGGTTCGAGCCCCACATCCGGCTCTGTGCTGACAGCATGGAACCTGCTCGGGATCCTTTCTCTCCCCTCTCTCTGCCCTTCCCCCACTCATGCTACCTCTCTCTCTCTCTCAAAACATACATTGAAAATATATATATATATATATACTTTTTTAAAAAATTTTTTTTTTTTCAACGTTTATTCATTTTTGGGACAGAGAGAGACAGAGCATGAACGGGGGAGGGGCAGAGAGAGAGGGAGACACAGAATCGGAAACAGGCTCCAGGCTCCGAGCCGTCAGCCCAGAGCCTGACGCGGGGCTCGAACTCACGGACCGCGAGATCGTGACCTGGCTGAAGTCGGACGCTTAACCGACTGCGCCACCCAGGCGCCCCTATATATATATATACTTAAAAAGATGTGGTTTACGGTGCAGATCTTGGGCACGTCACATTGGCGTGACGTCTGGGCGGCTCAAGTCGGAGACTAAGGTCAGCCCCCTGGCTACTCGGTCCCCATGTGGCCAAACCACAGTGAAACCCTAGACAGCAAGGTGAGCTTCCCGGTCGGTGGACCTTCCTGTATGCTGTCACACATCTTCGCAGGGACAATTAAGGGCTTTTGCTACCACCCCCGGGGAGGGGACAACTGCCCGCCTGGGACCTCCATATGCACCTTCGGGCTTCGCCAACTTTAACCCGCGTCCTTCCTCTGCAGGAAACCGCGACAGCTTTTCTGAGCTCTGGGAGTCCTTCCAGTGACTCGTCAAACCTGAGGGTGGTCTCGAGGACCCCCCAAGGCACACGTGGCTCGTGACATTATTGCCGGGAGCGGGTCAGACCCTCCTCGCGTCCTAATGGTCCCCGCACAGGTTCTGGAGTGGACGGGGCGGGGGGAGTGTGGCGGGCGAGCACCTGGCTGTGTGACCCTGGCTGCGTGCCTTGACCCTTCTGAGCCCCAGATCCCGCATCGACGCGACGGGCGTGACAGCGTCAGCCTCTCCGGTAGTGGCTGTCACCTTACGAGGTATCCGGCGTTTAGGATGGGACAGCTGCTTTGCTAGTCTCTTTCCTGTGTTCGTCCCTTAATACTAACAACGCACATGATTTAAACAGCTTGAGGCCAAGGTCCGCATCCGACGCAGAGAAGCTGGAAGATTCGGATTCCCAGCAAAGAGGCGCGAGCCCGCCCCGGTGGCGGCCTCACCTGATGAAAGGCCGGGACACCGCCAGCACCGTGCGGATGAACCAGGACGGGTGCACGATGATCAGCGACTTCAGGTTCTTCCGCAATCTGCGGGGGTAAGCAGAGCAAGCGGGCCCTGGGGAGGGAGGGGCTCCCGGCGGGCAGATCCAGGCTGGGGGGGGGGGGGTCCGGGAGGCCGAGCCCCCTTTGCGGGGTTTGTGGGGGCCACGCTGACCTCTGGCCCCAGGTGTCACTTCATTCAGGGCCTGAGCTCTTGACTGCGTGGCCGCGCGGCCCATCCCCGAAGGATGTCCTGGGGCACCCTGGTTCTGACCCCCTGTTGTGGTCACGTTGAACTGCGTCCCCCCCCTCCCCCCCCCAACCTCTTGGACCTCAGAACGGGGACATCGTTTAGAAAATAAGGTCATGGCCGACATAATTCTCTAAAAGTCACACCAGGGCAGGATGGGATGTAATCCAATCACTGGTGTCCTTATAAAGAGGGGACGTTTGGACGCAGACACACGGGGAAAGGCCGCGCGACCACGACGTGGGCGGCGCGCCTCCAAGCTGGGGGGGGGGTGCCAAGGACGGCCGGTGGGCCCCCCCCCCCAGGAGCCAGGAGACGCACGGAACAGACTCAGGAGCCGATCAAGTCCGTTCAACCATCCGGTCTGAGGTCGTTTGTCCGACGGCCACGCCGCCTTCGGGGTGGGGGGGGGCTCCGGGGTCCCCTGCTCCGCGGGGGTGAAAACCCCTCCCTCCCGGGCCCTTCCGCCCTCGCACTCACCTCCTGTCGATCATCTGATAACACTTCTTCAGCCAGCCGATGCCAGGCATCCTCCGCCGGGGGGTGGCGCCGTTCAGGTAGACGATCATGTAGTCCTCGGCCACCAGCAGCTCCAGACTGCTGATGACGTACCTGGTCACGTGTGCGGAAGATGGGGGGCCCGGCGGGGGGGGGGGCAGAGTTAGGAAGCCCCGCCCCCCGTCCGCGGGACGGAGCGCCCGTGGGCGCCTGCGCTCTTTGCTCCTGCCTGCCGTGCTGGGCCAGCCCCGCCTGCTCGGGGCGGCGTGGCTGCAGACCCCAGCCCACCCCAAGTTAGTGGCCGTGGGCCTAGGGATAGCAGGGGTCGCCATTTCACTAAGCACTTATTAGGCACCAAGGGTTTTACGCGCACGACAGCATCTAGCGTCTCCGTTAATCCGGAGAGGGGGTCCCAACGGCCCCGGGGACGGCCGGGGAACGGGCACCCACAGTGGACGGCCCACCGCACCAGACGTTACCGGTCCGGGGTCCCGTCCCGGCCCCATCTCTCCCTGAGCGACTTTAGAAAAACTTTTCTTTTTGTTTACTGTTATTATTATTTTTTTAAATGTCTGTTTATTTTGACAGAGAGAGAGCGAGCAGGGGAGGGGCAGAGAGGGAGGTGGACAGAGGGTCCAAAGTGGGCTCCACGCTGTGAGCGCGGAGCCCGACGTGGGGCTTGAACTCGCGAGCCGCGAGATCATGACCTGAGCCACCCCGGCGCCCCAGGAAACCTCTTCCTCTGTCTCAGCCTCTACTTCCCCACCTGAAGGTGGGGGGTGGGGGGAGGCTGGGCTCCCTGGATTCTGGGGCCCCTTCCTGCCCTGACCTCCCCCAGGTGCCTCCTCGTCCTCTGAACCACCGGGCACCGGAGCCCCACCGAGTCAGAAGGAAACCTCCATAATCACTAGAACAGAAGTAGATCACGTGTACTGAGCTCTTTCTGTCACCTGCCAGGTGAGTTACTCCATCGTTATGAAGCTGCACCCCTGTGTCCTTGGGCGAGTGACTGAACCTGTCTGTGTGTTGGGGGCTGCACCTGTAGGAGGAGGTGTCCGCCCCACAGGGTTGCCCGGAGCGTGGACTGCGTTTCCACACGTGAAGCGCGTGGCCTCGCGGGCCGCCAAAGAGTAAAGGCTCAGTAAGTGGGAGTGACGAGGGGTGGTCCCGGGAGCCTGGTCCAGCCCACGGGCTGGGGCTCTTGGAGCCATGGGCACGGGGCGCAGCGGGCGGGCGGGCCACTTACAGGAAGAGGTTCTCCATGATGTAGTGGTAGTCGGGGGAGCTGCTGTCCGGGAGGAAGCAGGCAGCGAACACGATGATGGCGTTGAGACCCTCGCCGTAGTACCCTGGGGAGAGGCGGCCGGTGAGTGGCTCGCGCTCCGAGCTGCCCCGGGCTCCCACCCCCTCGCCAGCCAGCCCCTTCCTTCCCGGAGGGCACGGCTCTGAGTCATGGGAGCTCTTGGGGAGCCGCAGACCCCTGATGGGCCTGCCTCTGATGGGGACACCGGGCTTAACGTCCCTCTGTCTCGGATGAAGAGACTGAGCTTCAGAGGGAGCCTCTGATGACCCCCGGTCGGCCCGGCTGGAGCCAGGGGGAGCTCGCGGGGTGCGGTCTCACCTCCGTGGGTCACTACCCTCATGTAGGGTCGGATCATGTGCAGGTCAATCCGGTGTTCTTGTTCTCCGATGATCACCGTCCGCCAGAGGCGCCCGTTGGTGGCACCGCCGTCCTCCACTGCGCCGTCCCCGAACAGATCTGCACTGTCACCGGGCATGTTCTTCGCGGCGGCCACCGGGGTGTCATCTGGAAGCCAGCCGGGGGTGGGGGTGGGGGAGGGAGCAAAAGGGACGTCTCAGTCCAGACGTTGGGTCCCAGCCTCCCGCCCCGGCCCCCTCTGCCTCTGCTGCCTGTGGACTCGTGACCCTCCTGCTTCCCCCGTGACCTTGCCCACGTGCTTCTCCCCGCCCAGAGGCCCTGCTCGTCCACTCCCCCCCCTCCCCCCGCTCTCCCTTCACGCCCCGGCTCAAATGCCACCTTCTCCAGAAAGCCTGGCTTCCTAGAGCACTCTGTGGGCTTGGGGCTCGGAGCCTGTGAACGAGTCTGTCTGCTTCATCAAACCGCGAGGGCGCTCAAGGGCACGGGCGCTCTCATTCTGTGCCCTCCTTGGAGTCTGGCACACGGAGAGACGATGCAGCCTGGCACCGGGACCCCCTGCACGCCTGCCCGGCCCCTAGCGACGCACGCGGCTCTCCACGGCCCGGTCCTCCTCCGCCTCCCGTGTTTCATCCAGCCCTGACCCCTCCTTCCGGCGCGTCCCCTACCTCAGCCGCCAGAGGCCCATCTAAAACCCCTCTGGGGCGACAGGAATAAACACAATGACGAGAGAATCCCACAAATCACCGCACACGCGTCGGGTGGCCTAGACGAAACGGCTAAATTCTAAGAAACGCGGGGCGCCTGGGTGGCTCAGTCGGTTAAGCGTCTGACTTCGGCTCAGGCCATGATCTCACGGTCTGTGAGTTCGAGCCCCGCGTCAGGCTCTGTGCTGACAGCTCGGAGCCTGGAGCCTGTTTCCGATTCTGTGTCTCCCTCTCTCTCTGCCCCTCCCCTGTTCACGCTCTGTCTCTCTCTGTCTCAAAAATAAATAAACGTTAAAAAAAAAAAATTTAAATTCTAAGAAACGCACAAACCACCAGAACTGACTCAGGAAGAAATAGAAAAACGGGATAGACCCGTGACGGCAGGGCGATTGGATCAGGGGTGGAAACTCCCTCCCTCCCTCCCTCCAGCCCACCGAGGGCCGGGTGGCTTCGAGGCCAAGTTCCAGCAAACACCTAAACAGGTAACGCCGATCCTTCCCCGTCTCAGCACTGCACACGTTCGGGGCGTCCCGGGTGGGCATCCTGGCCGCCCCACTCAGTGCCAGGAGCAGCCCCAGTGCGACGGCCCCAGACGTCCCCAGACGCGGCCCTGTGTCCCCTGGGCAGGACCACCCCTCGGGTGAGCCCCTCTGCCCCGTCCCAACATCTCACCTTGTTTCCCTCACAGCACTGAGCACCAGGGGCGATCAGCTTGTGCGTTTTGGCTTTGGTGCCTCGCGTCTGTCTTTTTGGCGACCGTGCTTGGGGCTGGGCACCCCCTCTTCCTGCCACATCCCCGCCACCCGCCCCGCACCCCAGTCAAGATCTGCTCCCGAATAAATGCTCCCCAGACAGCTGTGCAATGAGTTGGAGGCACTTCATTTCGGACGTGGTCACCTTTGAGAATCACGGGAGAGCCACGCCCCCTGGAAAAACCCTCAAGTCCTCAAGAAAAACGGGTGTGGGGTCGCAGCGGAGGAGGGACCCTCCCGGGGCTGTTCCGTGAGCCCTGGGTTGGAGCCCCTGTCCCAGCTGAGCCCGTGGGGAGCAGCCCTGGGCCTCACCTTCCCACTCCAGCTCATTGCCATTTCCCAGAAACTCCAGCGAGTCGGTCTCGTCCGGGGTCTCGATGTCGTCCACGTTGATATCGAGGTCATCAGGGGTGTCCAGGAAGTCGTCGGACAGCAGGGAGCCCTCGCTCTGATCCAGCGAAATGTTGATCTCGGGGGCGACCAGTGTCTTCCGCTTACGATGAGCTCCGTTGAAGTTCAATGTGTTGGGAGGGGCTGTTTGGAAAACGGGAGAACAAAACAACTGGGGCTTCTTCCTCCTTGCTCCCCCTGCCCGGTTCCTGACCCGGTGAGAGGTCTGCCCCACCATGTGGTTGCAAGTCAGGCGACATCCCTTCCGGACAGGTTCATGCTGCTTCCCGGCTCTGTGACCCCGCAGACGGAGCCTGACTTAATTTTACCGGCTGCTAGGTGAGACTCGCAACGGTGAGTCAGGTCAGGGTCACACGGATGGCCTGCCCGGCTCTAGACGGTGGGCCTGCCGACACCTGCGATCACTGTTGCCTTCCGGATGGGGCTGGCAGAGGACGCCCACGTTCTGCTTTTCACCTCTCAGTGATGTTCACCTCCATAATCGCTGAAGTTTACCGATCACATCACACAGGCCAGGCCCTCTTCGCAGCAACCCCTCCCCCCCAGGCGTTTTCCTGTTTCGACTTTGCAATATCCGCACAAGGCGAGTTCTGTTATTGTCCCCTTTACCAGGTGAGCAAACTGAGGCACAGAGGGATCTCTCTGGAGCTGGTCAGAGTGGGTATGCCTCATGGTTTGAACTGCTTTTTCCTGAAGACTCCTAGCTGAAACTCTGGTTTCCTTGTATGAGGTGGTCTCCCCCCACCCCCGGGCTGCCTCCAAGGGGTTAAAGCTGATCCGACAGCTAGCTGAGCAGGGCTAGCCCCTGAAGGAGGTTGCCTTACGGGGGGTAAGCCCCCAGATGCCCCCGAGCCAGCTCAAGGGAGACAGGTTGTTCTTCCAGAGACCTTGGGAACTCTCCCCCAGAATCGTCAGCGGACGGAATCATCGGTGGACAGTGAGGACAAAATAAATGAGCCAATAGGAGAGCCCTGCCCCGGGGCGCCTGGGTGGCGCAGTCGGTTAAGCGTCCGACTTCAGCCAGGTCACGATCTCGCGGTCCGTGAGTTCGAGCCCCGCGTCAGGCTCTGGGCTGATGGCTCGGAGCCTGGAGCCTGTTTCCGATTCTGTGTCTCCCTCTCTCTCTGCCCCTCCCCTGTTCATGCTCTGTCTCTCTCTGTCCCAAAAATAAATAAACGTTGAAAAAAAAAAAAAATTTAAAAAAAAAAAAAGGAGAGCCCTGCCCCTCTCTCGCCAGATGAAGACATTCAAGGACACGTAATTCAACGGACAAGCTCCTTCCCCTTTATGTCTTTGAATTTCTCCAGCCCTAAACCACGGGTCAGAGGTGACCGCCTCAGGACACACACCGGGATATAAATGTGTGCTTTTGCAGAAAACGGTAAAAACAAAATAGTCATGGGGCACCTGGCGGGGGCGGGGCTCAGTCGGCTAAGCGTCTGACTCTTGGTTTCGGCTCGGGTCATGATCTCACGGTTCGTGAGTTTGAGCCCCGTGTCGGGCTCCGTGCTGACAGCGTGGAGCCTGGGATTCTGTCTCTCTCTCTCTCTTTCTGCCCCTCCCCTACTTGCACTGTCCCTCCCTCTCTCTCTCTCTCTCTCTCAAAAATAAATAAAGAGGGGCGCCTGGGTGGCGCAGTCGGTTAAGCGTCCGACTTCAGCCAGGTCACTATCTCGCGGTCCGTGAGTTCGAGCCCCACGTCAGGCTCTGGGCTGATGGCTCGGAGCCTGGAGCCTGTTTCCGATTCTGTGTCTCCCTCTCTCTTTGCCCCTCCCCCGTTCATGCTCTGTCTCTCTCTGTCCCAAAAATAAATAAACGTTGAAAAAAAAAATAAAGAAAGAAAGAAAGAAAGAAAGAAAGAAAGAAAGAAAGAAAATCGAATAGAATTTTCACTAAAAAAAAAAAAATCTGATGGAATTTGTCCTGCCAAATTTCAGACTTGCTGGGACTGACGATCCCTTTCTTTCCTCCTGTTTCTGCTTTTCGGAATGAGGACATCTATCCCATGCCTGTCCCACCGTCATATTTTGGAAGCAAATAACCTGCCGGGGTTTCACGTGTTCACAGCTGAAGAGGAATTTTGCCCTGAGTCTTCTTCCTCTTATGGCCCTCAACTGATTAGATGAGACCCACCCATATTAGGAAATGCAATCTACTCTACTCGGAGTCTAGTCATTTAAATGTGAATCTCATTGAAAGAGTGACTCTCAATGGAAACCTCTAGAATAATGCTTGACCACATCTCTGGGTACTGTGGCCCAGCCAAGTGGACACATAAAATTGACCACCAAGTCTCTCCATCTCTTTAACTAAATGTCATTTGCGAAGTCCCTTCTGCCATGTGAGGGGACATTCACAGATTCCAGGATTAGGATCTGGATATGCTTTGGGGGCTGTGATTCAACCAGTCACACCTAGGAAGAGGGGTACGGTTATCACACACCTCTCGTTTTGCAGAGGTAGGAAACAGAGCTCCAACACAGTCAGGGGACTTGCCCAAGATCACCCTCTGGGGGTGACAACGACAGGCAGAGTCCACGTGCTCAGGTCAGAAGCAGGCCCAGTACTCTAGGGGGACCAATTATCCAGAGTGGCCCCAGAAAGCTGGGACGAGCTGGTCTTAGGTCTTACTGCTGTGTGATATCAGGGGCGCGGCTGTCCCTCTCTGGTCAGTCTTTCCTCCGAAAGGGTAGGATGAGCTGTGATGAGCTGCATGGGGGAGACGCAGGCAGAGTGGGGGCCCCTCCCCCCCAGCAAGACCACGTGAGGGGATGCCACTGAGGAGAACACATGTTTAGGACAGTTCCTCTGGCTGTCCTGGACCCCCTGTCCCCAAATTCTGGGGCTTTGGGTCCTCAGAGCCGTGAGCCTTCCTGAGCGCTTAGGACAGCAGAGCCCTCCAGGGCTGACTTTGCGCCTGGCGTCCCCTGGGCACTTAACACATGTCACCTCATTTAATCCTGGCAGTCCCCCTTCCGCGGGGAGCTCACGACCTGCATTTAATAATAAGGACTTGGAGGCACAGAGAGGCCGGGCAACCAGCTGAAGGATACACAGCAACACCACATGACTCGGCCGCGCGTCTCCCCCCCGCCCCACCCTGACGGTCGCTTTCTCTCCAGGCCTCGCGCAGAAGGCCCCCCTTCCCTGATGGTCCACCTCAGACATTTCGACAGCTACGGCCTCAGGCAGAGCGGGACCTGGAAACAGCGTGCCCGTTTTTGCACCCGTGGAAACTTACAGGACGTGTCTTCCGTGGGGCTGCCAAGCGGGTCCATCCCTGTCTCTTCCGGGAGTGGCCTGCGGACCCAGCAGAGAGCAGGTATCAGTCACCAGAGCGCGGAGTGCAAAACAAACAGCATGGACAAGACTCGGGGGCGGGGGGGGGGGGGGGGGGGGGTCTGGGGAGTCCCTGGGTGTCTTTTAAAGTAACGCCACCGACCGTGCGTTTGTGGCCCTTGATGCTTGGCCGGGCATGGATTTGCAAAACCAGGCGGTTTATTCCTGGCAACGCCTGGACCGCTTTGGGGAGCTCAACGCCGGTGCATTGGACCCAGGCGCCCCGGCTCCTTTGCTCCCGGCGAAATACTCCATCCCGGGAGGCAGAAGGTCTGCAGAGAGCCCGGGGCTGCCGCAGGGCGTGCTGACTCAGGGAAGCCCTAATTCACCTCTGCAACTCAGCAGTGCGGGCTCAGCCCAACGGGGAGCCACGGAATGCTTCCTCCTTTCCTTTTCAAAGCCCTTCGCTCCCTCTCTGTTCCTCTTCCTTTCCGTCTTCCTTTCCTGCCCCCCCTCCCCCCACTCACAGAACATCCAGGCGCAGTGGCGGGTCTGGGAGGGGAAGGATGAAAGGGAAGTTGCTTCGCGGTCATACAGGTCAGAGGGCAAACTGGAGCAGACACAAAGGAAATGAACGCGTGCGTCCACACGAACACCCGCACTGCAGGGGCGCCTGGGGGGGGGGGGGTTCAGTCAGTTAAGCGTGACTCTTTTTTTTTTTTTTTTTTTTTTTTTTAAATTTTTTTTCAACGTTTATTTATTTTTGGGACAGAGAGAGACAGAGTATGAACGGCGGAGGGGCAGAGAGAGAGGGAGACACAGAATCGGAAACAGGCTCCAGGCTCTGAGCCATCGCCCAGAGCCTGACGCGGGGCTCGAACTCACGGACCGCGAGATCGTGACCTGGCTGAAGTCGGACGCTTAACCGACTGCGCCACCCAGGCGCCCCTAAGCGTGACTCTTGACTTCAGCTCAGGTCAGGATCTCACGGTTCGTAGGTTCGAGCCCT
Source organism: Lynx canadensis (assembly GCF_007474595.2). Taxonomy (NCBI): domain Eukaryota; kingdom Metazoa; phylum Chordata; class Mammalia; order Carnivora; family Felidae; genus Lynx; species Lynx canadensis. The sequence continues at coordinate 2,759,952 of NC_044304.2, read as the reverse complement.
GGTGTCGGGCCCTCCCTCCGCCAAAAAATAAATAAGCTTAAAAAAAACCCCACACCCCAGCGTGATATGATTCACAGTAGCCAAAAAGTGGAAACACGCCGTGTCCATGGATGGGTGAAGGGATATGTGTCCCTCACGCACCGGAAGGTCACCCGGCCGCGAGCAGGAGCGAGGCGCCCACACCCGCTGCCCCCCAGGAACGGACCCCGGACACACGACGCTCAGGGAGGGAACCAGACACGAGAGGCCACACAGGGTGTGAGTCCACGTGCGTGAAACGTCCAGAACAGGCCCGTCCACGGACGGGAAGGGGGCTCGTGGGGGCCGGGGGTTGGGGGGACAGCTGATGAGGCCGGGGTTACTTTTTAGGGAGATGGAATGTTCTGGAACTGGATGAGGTGACGGTTGCACAGCATTGTGAATGTACCAGACGTCACTGAATCGCGCACTGAAAACCGTTGATCCTATGCTGTGTGAATTTTCCCTCAAAAGAAAACCACGCCTTGAAGAAGGACAGAAAGGGCAGACGGGGGCTGAAGAGTCAAGTCACACACACGCCTGCTCTCTCGGTCTTGTCTGTAGCTGCCACCCTTGCTCCCAACACGGGTGACTCCTGAATGAGTCCAGGGCCCCAGAGCCCAGGAGAGACACCAGCCACCTGCCAGGTGACCCCCAACTGCAGACTGACGGCTGAGGCCCCACCTCTAGCCTTGTCCTGCCCCCACAGCACTTAAAAGCATCTTAAATTTGCTGCCGAGTCAGACGTGACACAAATATTTCGGGTTTCCGTCTTTTCTTCAATTACGGACCTGCCCTCTGTGAGTGGTAACAACCCCCCAGGAGCTGAATGTGGGCCCCTCCCGCTCACCTGGGGGCCGGACTTTTGCTCTGGTTCCTTCTCTCACGTGCACCTGCCCGCCCAGTGCCCATCAACGTCTGAGGCGTCAAATCCTGGTCTAGACCGAGTCCGAACCCTCGCTTACCCCATGGACAGGGCCCTCGCCGTGTGCCGGCTTGGAATGTTCGCGGCACGATCTTATTTCCTCCCCACAGCAACCCTCGGAGGCAGGTAGGAGCCCACTGCACAGGGGAGGAAACTGAGGCTGGCCCCACAGGCTGGAGTCAGAGAAACTACCCGGTGGCCAAGCTGATTCCAGTCATTGCCCTCTACTGCCCCCTTGTGCCTGGTCCGCACATGTGCACCGACCCCAGCGGGGGTTTTTTGCAGCCCAGGATGTCCGGTTCTCATCAGGAGGTGATTCAGCCTCCCAACCAACCCTGGGCGGGTCCACATAAAGCCTACCTGGGCCCCTAACCTAGCAGGATGTGGCCCAGCTGCAGCCGAAATGTCAGGGTGGGGAAAGCATCCAGCTCCTTGGTGCAGACTGGGAAACTGAGGACCCGAGGGAGACTTTTCACTTTTCCTTCAGTTCACAAACGTACGTTAGGTGTCTGGGCTCCGGGCTGCAGCGACAGTCTCCGTGCTGCCCTGAAGGTTTCTGGTAGACGTGTTCGCGTCCAGCAGGTGGCGACTTTAAGTACGAGACCTCCCTCCACAACAGGGGTCTCACGAAAGGGAAAGGCATCGAGGTTTCCCCGGGGGAAGAAACAACTCTGACTTGATTTCTGCTCAGGTCATGATCTCGCGGCTCGTGAGATCAAGCCCCACATCGGGCTCTGTGCTGACGGTGGGGAGCCTGCTTGGGATTCTCTCTCTCCCCCTCGCTCTCTGCCCCTCCTCTGCTCATGCTCGGTCTCTCTCAAAATAGATGAATGAAGTTAAAAAAATTTTATTTTATTTTATTTTATTTTATTTTATTTTATTTTTAATGTTTATTTTTGAGGGAGAGAGATCTCAAGCGGGGGAGGGGCAGAGAGAGAAGGGGAGACAGATTCCAAATCATTCTCTGCGCTGAAAGCATGGAGCCCAATTAGGGGCTTGAACTCCCAAATCGTGAGATCATGACCTGAGCCGAAGTCAGATGCTCAACCGACTGAGTCACCCAGGCGCCCCCCTAAAACTTGTTCAAATAAAATACATACAAAATGAAATAGAAAATATACAATATGTTCTATACTTTATGTTACATGTAAAAACACACAATTATACATACGATCATATGTAATTGCACATAACTGCATATATAACACAAAACATACAATAGCATAATGTATTAATAAAGAATATGTAAATTAATGGGGCTCCTGGGTGGCTCAGTCGGTTATGCATCCGACTTTGGCTCAGGTCATGATCTCACGGTTTGTGGGTTCAGCCCCACGTCAGGCTCTGTGCTGACAGCTCAGAGCTTGGAGCCTGCTTCGGATTCTGTGTCTCCCTCTCCCTCTGTGCCTCCCCCACTCGCAGTCTGTCTCTCTCTCTCTAAAAATAAATAAATATTAAAAAATAAAAGAATATGTAAATTAATAAACATAGTAACACAAACATAACTTATATGTAAATCTACAATTCTATAATATGACATATTATATAACTGTCATAATATGGTTTTAAATATATAATATGATTAATAATACATATCATACATGTAGAGAATGGAAAGCTATTGGTTCTGTTTCTCTGCAGAACCCTGACTGATACAAGAGAGGAGAGATGTAGACACTGAGTAAACAAACAGTTGGAGGAAGCAGTAGGTGGTACCTGCAACAAAGAAAATAAGAAAGAAGAGGGAGGAGGTGAGGCACAGCAGTGGCAGTCAAGGAAGGCCTCTTTGAGGAGGTGACTTTAAAAAAATTTTTTTTTTTTAATTTTTTTAATGTTTGTTTATTTTTGAGACAGAGAGAGACAGAGCATGAACGGGGGAGGGTCAGAGAGAGAGAGGGAGACACAGAATCCGAAACAGGCTCCAGGCTCTGAGCTGTCAGCACAGAGCCCGACGCGGGGCTCGAACTCACGGACCGTGAGATCATGACCTGAGCCGAAGTCGGACGCTTAACCGACTGAGCCACCCAGGCGCCCCCCCCCCAAAAAAATATATTTTTAATGTTTATGTTTGAGAGAGACAGCATGAGCAGGGGAGGGGCAGAGAGAGAAGGGGGACAGAGGATCCAAAGAGGGCTCCGCACCGACAGCGGTGAGCCTGATGTGGGGCTCGAACTCACGAACTGTGAGAGCAGGACCTGAGCTGAAGTTAGACGCTCAACGGAGGGAGCCACCCAGGCGCCCCCAGGAGGGGACTGTTGTGTAGAGAGAAGACTGGGGGAAGGGCCTTCCATTTGGGCAGAGGCCCTGAGGCCGGAAGATGCTTGGTGAGTCCTAGGAACAGACCAGAAAGCAGAGAACTTCTCCTGAGTTGGAGAAGCCGACTGAGCAGGACTCCAGGCTCCCCGGAGAAGAAGCCCGCTGTTTCCCAACAGGCCCCACCCCGGCCGGCCCACAGGGCTGCGGCTTTCAAGGCCAGGTGGAAGTTTGCTATTTCCCCAAGTCCCAGGAAGGGCCCATTTTGTGCAGAGCTGAAGCCTCTCGGGTAAACTCAGAGCGGACCCGGATGGCTCCCGGAAGCACAGCGCTCGCTTACCTACAGTGGGCAAGCCACCTGCAAAGTGGGCTTTCTTTAATATGCAAGGTGCACCGTATGACTTTCATCTTTCTGTGCTGGGTTGAATTCTGTTCCCCTCCCCCAAAAGATAACTCAAGTCCTACCTCCCAGCACTTGGAATGTGACCTATTGGCAACAGGGCCATCGCAGATGTAATTAAGTTAAGAAAAGGTCAATTTAACAAATAATCTTAAAAAGGGGCGGAGGGGGGCGCCTGGGTGGGTCAGTTAAGTGTCTGACTTCGGCTCAGGTCATGATCTTGCGGTGCGTGGGTTCGAGCCCTGCTTTGGGCTCTGTGCTGACAGCTCGGAGCCTGGAGCCTGCTTCGGATTCTCTCTCTCTCTCTCTCTCTCTCTCTGCCCCTCCCCTGCTCGAGGTCTGTCTCTCTCACTCTCAAAAGTAAACATTAAAAAAAATTTTTAATAAAAAAAGAAGAGGCCATACTTGATTAAGGTGTCCGTCAGTCCAGTGAGTGTTGTCCTTATGGGAAAAGGGGAATTTGGACACAGACGCAGGACGTGTGAGGATGTGGCAGAGACGGGAGAGATGTGTCCATAAGCCAGGGATCAACCGGGGTTGCTGGCCACACCAGAAGCTGGGAGAGGTGGGAAGGAGTCTCCCCTTCAGGGGCAGCAGGGCCCTGCTGACACCTTGATTTTGGATTTCTGGACTCCAGAAGTGTGAAAGCATACATCTCTATTGTCTGAGGCCACCCAACATGGCAACCCCAGGAAACTCATGTACCCCTGTGGTATGAAATCCAGATCTCTCACCTGGGCATCCCACCAGGATGTGGCGCCGGTGAACCCTCCGCCCCCGTTCTCACGACCTAGCTGGGCTCTTGCGCTACATTCCCCATCATGCCAAGGCCTTCCTTGCCCCAGTGCCTTTGCACATCTCACTCCTCTGTCTAGAGTAAATTTGCTTAGCCTTTAAGACTGGGTCAGTGTCCTCCAGGAAGTTCTGACTGAGTCTGGCCTCTACCCCACCCTGCACTCTGCCCCAGAGCCCACCATGAGCACTCAGCCCGTGGTACGTGTGCTAATCGCTTGCTTCCTGGGCAGACTGTGAGCCGTTGAAGGGGAGGAAGCGCCTCTTCCTATCTTGCTTTGGTGAGTCACAGGCCAGCCCTCAAAGAAGTGGCTTGTGGAAGGACAGGGGGAAGGAAGGCGCATCACATGAGTCGGAGAGGCACAACCCAGAAGGCCTGTCAACCTGATGCAGCTCTACCCTCAGATTCTAGCCTCAGGGTTGAGGTTTCTCATGATGTGAAACAAGAGAATTGGGAATGAACTTTGACCATGCCTCCTGCTCCCCCCTCCCCTGCGCCCCGCCCAACCTGTGCTCCAAGGGCATCAAGCTTGGGCACTGCTTGCCTCAGTCTCCCTTCAGGGAGTCTCTGTTCCCAGAGACTCCTTCCCAGTCTCTGTTTCTGCCTGACCAAGGCCGCTTCTGGTGCGTGGCAACCACAGAATCTCTTTCCGGGTAGAGGCATGCTTTTCTGATAGCCATATGACACCCGCAAAGCTCAGGCAAGGGAACCAGAGGGGATACTTCTGTGGGGCCTAAAAAATTATTTCTTGGCAACTTTGGTGGCTCTTAGATGCCCAGACAAATAAATGTACCCTTTTTCCTTCTCTGCAATTTCCAACACCTCTGTCCCTTCCTGTCATTCCTGTCTCCCCCAGCACCATTGTCTCCGGGAGGGTCACAAGGCCTGGGGTGGTAAGCAGAACCATGGACAGCGGCACCACAGCCGCCCTCCCCCCCGCCCCCCCCAGCAGCCCGACTCCACCCCCAACAGCCTGACTCCACCCAAAGCAGCCTAGACTCCACCCCCAGAAGTGCCGACTCCACCCCCAGCAGCCTGACTCCACCCAAAGCAGCCCTGACTCCACCCCCAGCAGCCTAGACTCCACCCCCAGAAGTGCCGACTCCACCCCCAGCAGCCTGACTCCACCCTAGCAGCCCTGACTCCACCCCCAGCAGCCCAGACTCCACCCCCAGAAGTGCCAACTCCACCCCCAGCAGCCTGACTCCACCCAAAGCAGCCTAGACTCCACCCCCAGAAGTGCCGACTCCACCCCCAGCAGCCTGACTCCACCCAAAGCAGCCCTGACTCCACCCCCAGCAGCCTGACTCCACCCTAGCAGCCCTGACTCCACCCCCAGCAGCCTAGACTCCACCCCCAGAAATGCCAACTCCACCCCCAGCAGCCTGACTCCACCCAAAGCAGCCTAGACTCCACCCCCAGAAGTGCCGACTCCACCCCCAGCAGCCTGACTCCACCCAAAGCAGCCCTGACTCCACCCCCAGCAGCCTAGACTCCACCCCCAGAAGTGCCGACTCCACCCCCAGCAGCCTGACTCCACCCTAGCAGCCCTGACTCCACCCCCAGCAGCCTAGACTCCACTCCCAGAAGTGCCAACTCCACCCCCAGCAGCCTGACTGCACCCAAAGCAGCCTAGACTCCACCCCCAGCAGTGCCGACTCCACCCCCAGCAGTCCAACTCCACCCTAGCAGCCCTGACTCCACCCCCCAGGAGTCAGCTGTGTTTTTGCAGACTGAATTGTGTCTCCCCTGCCTCCCTCACCCCTGCCAATTCAAACATCTAAGGACCAACCGTCAATACGGCTGTTTTTGGAGATGGGGTGTTTAAGAAGCAATGAAGGTGAACTGAGGTCCTTCGGGGCCTTGATCCCATCGGGCGTGGCCGTATAAGAAGAGGGAGAGACAGGAGCAACCAATCCACACGCATGCACAGAGGAAAGGCTACATGAGGACACAAGAAGGTGGCTGTCTACAAGCCAGGGAGTGAGCCCTCACCGAACCCACGGATCTAACTTCCAGCCTCCAGGGGGGGGAGGAAGTGTCTGTGATACTCTGTCTGGCAGCCCAAGCCGACTGAGACAGAGGAGGAAACTAGAAGAGACGAGCCCAGCGTGGAGAAGGGCGGGGCTGAGGACGGCAGAAATGCTCCAGCCGGTCAGGGCCCACGACTCCTGCACACATCTTTTGGGACCTGCTGAGGTGTGTGCAACACAAAATTAGCTCTGTGCGTGTGCTGGGCTGACGGAGAGAGGCAGAGAGAGACAGAGGAGGAAGGGAGAGACAGAGAGACACAGAGAGAGGGGAGAGACACAGGAGGGAAGGAGGGAGGTGGGAGGGAATGATAAAGCAAAAGGAGTGAAATGTTAGTTGGCAAATCTGGGGAAAGGTTTACAGTTAGGACTTAGACCATCCTTGTAATCTTTACTCAAAGTCTGAGACGACATCAGAATAAAAAGTTACAAAGCAACAGAACCCATAGCCACTTGCTTGTGGAGGGAAAGGCGGGCTGAGATGCCAGTCAGACACCTATCCCTGCACCTGCCTCTTCTGACCTGTGAGACTCTGGTCAAGATCCCCCTCAGCTTTTCTTCTGCCCCTCAACCTGCCTCCACTGGCCTCAGGGCCTTTGCACATACTGCTCTCAGAGCTTGGAATACTCAGGACCCACCCAGCGTCTCCTTCTCCTGTTCGTCTCTCTTCCTCCTTCACAGCTCGGGGTCAGCACCCTCTCCAGCCTCCCCAATCTCTCCAACCTGGTCAGACCCCACCTGGGCACTCTCCAAGTACCACGAACCCAGCTGCAACTTTACGTTGGGTTGTGAAGTTTATGAGGGAATGGCCTGCCCCTGCCCCCAGAGGAAAGGCCCCATGAGGGCATCTGTCTTGTTCTGTACGTGTCCTGAGTGTTTCGCCCAGGGCCTGGCATACAGCTGGTGCGTATCATTACAGAGAACGAATGGAGAAATAGGGCAGAGAGAGCTACATCATCTCTGGGCTGCCCTTTGGATCCTTAAGAACCTGCAGAAGGGCGGGAGACAAGGAAGATGCTACAAGGTCATGGCAGCGGGAGGGGCTGCGGGCACAGGGCAAGCACTCTGACACCCTGGGGAGGCTGGAAGACGCCCCCGGGAAGGGGACCACTGGGCTGGAAGGAACAGAACTGTGGGTTGTCTGGCACCAGACAGAGGTGCTTATGTGGAGACGCCGCTGGGTGCCGAATGAAGGAGCTGCACTCACTCCTCCCATGGCGGGGAAGGCAGAAGCCTTGGCAAAGGGCTGGCTCACGTCCCGGGGCGGCACAGCAGGGCCACTGTGCCGCAGACACTGGGCTACTGAAAAGGGACAGCGACCCTCTGCAGCTGGGAGAAACTCACTTAAAAATCATAGTTGCAGCTGCCCCGTTTTGTCTCAACAAGGGGCTTGGGAGAGGGGGTGTCTTTTAAAAGATCAGGGCGGGGGGCGTGCGAGTGAACGAGATACGGTGAAGAAGCGTCCAGGGTGGGGGGCAATGTATTTGGACAGCCCTCGTCATCTAGAGGGCCCATCCCGGCCGCCTTGCCCTGCGCGCCTCAGAGAATTCTTCCAGCAACTCTGTGAGTGAGGCATTATCGATCCGATTCACAGACAGGACAACTGAGGCACGAGGAAGCCCTCGGCACCCTCAGCGACGGGGATCCTCTTTTCTGGGGTGAGCACCCTCCCTCCTTCGTCTGTTCCTTTCCAGACAGTTATATAATGAGCTCTTGGACAGCATCCCCTGGGGCAAAACCCTTGCACTAAAGGAGGGCAGAGATGCACTTTGTGTCCAGCCATCGGATTAGGGGAGCCTGTGCCGACCCGTGTTTTCTCTTACCCAACACCACCCAGCAGAGCGAAGAGAGGGACACAGGCCTGGAGGCCCACGGCTTCCTCCCAGTTTCTTATTCCTACCAGTGGCCGTCACCCGCTCAGCCGGTGTGTCCTGAGTGCCGACTGTATACCAGAGTCTGTCTTTGTGGTGCCGGACGACAGCGATCCAACCAAAGGCCCCTGCTCTCGCGGGGCTCCATTTGGGGGGGGAAACAGACCACACACGAGATACGCATGGACAATATTTAGGGTATTAGGCTCACCGCAGGGTCTCCTGGGGCTGCTGTGACAAATGACCATGCACTTAGGGGCTTAAAACGATAACTGATTCATTCTCTTTTGATTCTAGAGGCCAGAAGTGAGTCTGAAGTCGGTTTCACTGGGCGGCAGGCAAGGTGTGGGCAGGCCTGGCTCCTTCCGGAAGCTCTAAGGGAGAATCTGCTTTTGTCCCCTTTCCAGCTTCCAGAGGTGCTCCTCCTCCCCCTTGGCTCGTGGCCCCTCCCTCCTGTGACACCAATCTGTCACTTCCGTCGCCTCTGCCCCTACCCCTGAGTCGAGTCTCCTGCCTCCTCTCAGAAGGACCCTGGGATGATATGGAGGGCTCACCTGGATAATTCAAGGTCACCTCCCTCTTTTCAGATCCTTGGCCTAAACACGTGCAAAGTGTCTTTGCCCCAGAGGGGCACATTTTCAGAGTCCAGGGATTAGGACACGGACATCTCTGGGGGCCACTCCAGGGATTTTAAGCAGGGCTAGGGCAAGATGCCTCCGGCTGCCACAGGTAAAAACACACCCTCACCCGGATTCGTGGGAACACCCGTAAGAATATTAATCGTCCACGAGGCAGTTGTAGAAGAATGTTCGGAATTCCTAAAATAGCATGGGAATGGGAGCTTTGCGCTGCTGTGGTGGGGCGGGGCGGGGGGGGGGATCCATCTTAAATAACTCGGCAAGTATTCATTATGTGCCCGGCGTCCCCCAAGCCCCACCTCAGAGAGGCGGTGGGCACCCACCGCGCACCCCCGCCCCGCCCCCAGCAAGGGCTGACGCGGCAGTGGGGAAGCTGTACCTGGGAAGGCCTTCGTCCTGCCATTCTTCCTTCACGTCCACGTTTTCCATCCGGAGCGTAGCTTCAGTGGTCCCCATGGGAACAGAGGAGAGGCGCGCTGGCTTGAAGCAGAGCTGAGTCCTGAAGGAGAGCCACGTGGAGGTTTTACTGGACAGTCATCGCAATAACCACCACCCCCCCCACCCACGTGTGGCACCTCAGATCGATAAGAGTGTTGGATCCATTATTATATTGAATCGTCGCCCAGCCCCATGACGCAGGTGAGAAAACAGAGGTGTCGAGGGCTGATGACATCCACGTAGGTCTGGAGTTGGAACCCAGGTGAGAGCTGAGCCCCCAGATATAAGCCCCCTTCGCTTCGAAGCTCCAAAGTCCATGCTCCTTAGGGCTCATCATCCCTCCCTTACCTTGGACTTAAACTGGGCAGCAATAAATCCAACTAAAATCGTTTATACTAAAGTGTTAGTGACTGATATACTTAAGCTTCCTTGCTGGGACCGACACTTTCAAACCCTACCTCTATCTTCTCCAGGCTACCTGCCTTGCCTCTCTGTCCCCGAATAAAGAAGCAAATCCTGACAACCTGCTGGGGCCAACGAAGGCAGTGTGGAAAGAGACTGGGGCTGGAAGTCGGGATCATAATTCTTATCAAGCACAAAGCTCACGTTTTGTTTTTATTGTTCTGAGGAGCTGGTGCCTTAACAGCTGGGCTGTCTGGAGCAGTCAGAGGTCCACCCTGAGGCATGCAGGACTCCGCCACTCACCCCTCCCAGCCTCAGTTTCCCCATCTCCAAATTAAGGAGCTGGGCTAGAAATCATCTTCACAATACCTTTGGGGCATAACCTTCCAGGATCCTGTAACTCAGTCAACACCATGGGTTCTGTGCCTTTAAGCCAGTGGCTTTCAAAACTGGGGATAATTTTGCCCTGCCCCTCCCTGTCAAGGGACCCTTGGCAAGTCTGGAGGCATTTTTGGTTGTCACAATGTGGGGAGGGGGCTCCTGGCCTCAAGGGGGTGAGGGTCAGGGATACTGCTCAACACCGCTAGGCGCGTGTGCAAGCTGGGCCCCCAGGACCGAGAAGGATCCAGCCCCAAAGTCCACGGATCTGAGATTGAGAAACCCTGTCTTAATCGCATGCTTGCGAAAGGTCCCCGGGCAGGGTTTGACAGTCCTTATAGAGGGCCCGCTGCGTCTTTGCATCCCACCCTCCAAGCACCTCCTGGGTTGTTAGTCTCACACGCCAGCACCAAAGGCCCCTGCCCCCAGCCCCTCACCCTTCCAGATGCCACGGCGGCCCCTCGGCAGACGGTTTGGGTGGGTCATCTGAAGCCCCTGGAGGTGGGGGTCTGCATTTGGGGCTGTGGGACAGAGACGAGGACCCAGAGGGAGCCTGGGCCAGGAGAAGGCCAGGCAGGGGGGAGGGGTGGCTGGCTAAAATTAGACACCCTCCCCGCCCCCACCAACACACACTTGGGAAACAGTGTCCCACCGGATTCTTGTCGCTGCTCTGAATGTCGTCATCCATTCATGGAGGAGGGACAGTAAGACGCAGTACGCCAAAAAAAAAAAAAAAAAAAAAAAAAGAAAGAAAGAAAAACCTCTTCCTGATGCCTGGGGTGATAACCACCACCCAGGACCTGACTGCGAGGGGAAGTTCTGGTCAATGGAAATTCATTTCCTTTCGGAAGACAGGGGTGTCGGCCTGGTTTTCCTCACCCCAAGCGGGGCGTGACCTCAGCCCCCCGGAAGGACGCCCCCCAATCCCACCCACAGCGGAGGCGCTGGACCCACGCAGGCCGGGGCCACAATCCTGTACAGGTGGCGTGTGGGTCCTGCGCGCTCCTGTTCTAAGATCCTGACTTCACTCTGAGGGAAAATGAGGCAAAGTGAGGGGCAGCCCAGAGGTGTGCCTTTGCCCTGGGGCGCTGAATCCTCAGTGCATGGCGTCCAGGTGCATTGAGAGGGGGAGGGATCCGTCTTCAACCTTCTCCCTGCCTCCCCGCCCTGTAGGCGAGCCTCGGTGTACACATCCATCAGGTCTGTCTGTGTCTGTCTCTCTTTCCAAATCCGCTCACGGTGTTATAAATAGACAATGCACAGAGGTGGGGCGTGTACATTTGGGTCTCTTAGGAAGCGTCCCAGAGAGAGGCTGAGGGTTTTATCAGCCTAATCTCCAAGCGCGTCCCGAAAATGGTGCATCCCCCTGCCTTCCAGGTGAGCGGTGGGCACGGAAGGCGGGCTCTGGGTGTATATGCCCGCGGCTGCTTTCCCTCGGCTTCGGGAGACAGGGCTGTGCTACCGTGCAGAGAACCCCAAGACCGTGGGTCCCGGCTCCCAGCCGCCCCACCTGCCCGGAGGGGGTTGGCAACAGCGGATGTCTCCGCACAGGCAAACGTGCCCGGGCAGGGCCGGGACGAGGAGAAAGGGGACTCACCTCCGCGGCCTCTGCGGGTTACGCGCAGACAAAGGCGAGCCCCGCGCCGACGCAGCCGGACATCCCTCGCCTTCCGAGTGCGGTCCCTGGGCCTTCAGAGCATCCGAGGAAGGTGCGCGCAGCGGCGGACTCTGCACGCAAGGAAGGTCACCCGGAGCAACGTGGCGGCGCAGACGGGGGGCGCTTTTGTCCGGAGGTGGGGAACGGACGCAGTTCGCAGTCAGCCGGCTGCCCCTCGCCCCGCTGCGAGCGCGCCCCCTCACCGGCACCGGCGCCGGGCCGTGCCTCCGAGGTGTTTTCTTCCTGCCAGCTCGCAGCTGGCGGAGGCTCGGCTGCCTTAAGACAGTTAATTATGCTGCTTTTGTGTGCAGGGTGGGTGGGTGGGGGCAGGGCTGACCGAAAAGCACAGCCCCCTGCCAGAATCCGGTGCTCTCCATTGGCTGAACGGGGAGTGTTTCCAAGGGCCTCACCGGGGGCAGAAGCGGAAATGATTTCCTGATGGCGCATCACGGGTTTAAAAACACAACAAGGAGCAAACAAACAAACACACACAGGACGGCGGTGGCCTCATTCCTTAGATTAGGAAGGAGGGAGGGAAAGCGCCCCGAGGACCACGTTACGTGGGGCCCCCAGCCGTGTGCCAAGGACCCGGCCGCGTGCTGGGGAGGCAGAATCTTCCCGGCCACGCTTGCTCGGGCCACCGATGGAAAGGCGCCCCCTACAGTTGTGCGCTCAGCGGCCCTGCCCTGGAGGACTCCAGCCTGACAGTATAATAGTATCACGAGTTGCAGCTTCTGAAATTAGAAGGAGGTTTGGACCCTGGCTAGGCGGCCGCCTAGCCGGGAGACACGACCGCGTAAGTGACCTTCGCTGCTGGGTCTCAGTTTCCTCACCTGTGAAATGGGAACATCATGGTAGTGGCGTTTCGGCATTCAATGAGATCGTGTAGGAGAGCGCTTAGCACAGTGCCTGAGAACGCTTCGCTACCTGTTTCTCGCCCTTGCCGTGTCGGGTTTTAGACCTGTAGCAGAGGCCGAATGGTGGTCCCCACAAGATATGGCAGCTCTTATCCTGACCCCTGGAACTTGGGAATATGACCTGATTTGGAAAAAGGGTCTTTGCAGGCAGAATTGAGGATCCAGTACCCTCATTTTGAGATGAGATCATCTGGATTGAGGATAAATCCCAGAGCCCATGCCAAGTGTCTTTACCTCTGCAAACCAAGGAGAACCAAGGATTGCCAGCAACCACCCGAAGCTGGGCAGGCATGGAATGCATTCTCCCTCACCGCCTCCAGAAGGAACCGACCTTCATTTTTGACGTCTGGGCTCCGGCACTGTGAGAGAATTTTGATTTCTATTGTCGTAAGCCGCTTGGCTTGTGGTGCTTTGTTACAGCAGTCCCAGAAAACGAACACACCCTGAGTAGCAACCAATGCCCATTACTCTGCCCTGCCTCCCTTGATCACTGCAGTGGCTTTCCACCCGTTTTGTGAACACATCAAGTTCATCCCCACCACGGGGCCTTTGAACGTGCTGTTCCCTCTGCCAGGAATGCTCTTCCAGAAGAGGTTCACATTATTCAGGTGGCAGCTCAGAAGTAGTCTCCTCAGAGAGGCCTTCCCTAACCACCCCTACTTTGCCCCCCAATTCATCACCCCATTCCATTGCCCAGTCTGATTTTTTTTAGTACATACATTAGTATAATTGCTGGGTCATACACTAAGGAGCCTGACTTTTCCCCCACAGCACTTACCACTATTTGAAACTGTCTACTTATTTTTTGTTTGTTTGTTTATTCTCTGACTCCCTAGCTAGAATGTACAATTCAAGATAAATGAGACTGGGGTGGTCTTGTACCCTGCTGTGTTCTCTGCAGAGGTCAGCAGCACCTGGCACAAAGGGGAGGTCCAGGACATGCAGGTACAACGTGTCGATGTCGGCTCCCCCCGCCCCGTGGATACCAGACAACACTCTACTCACCTCACTGCCAAAGTCACTGCATCACGGTCTGTGCCCCTCCAAGCCAAAGGCGGAAAGGCACGGCCCCACAGCAGGGGATGAGAGCCTGGAGCCTGAAGCTCGAGATCCATCGGACTTTATGCGCCCTGGCTGGAGGAAGTGGGGCCCTGGGAAGAGACGCGTGTGTTAATTCAGTGGGAAATCCAGGCCAGTCCTCGCGCTGGGCACTGGGGTCCAGCGTGTGAATGAGAAAGACTTCGCTTTTGTCGAACTCCCATTTGGAGAAACAGATGGGCAAAGGAGTCTGGGCTGATTTAGAGACATCTTTGAAGCAGAGTGGCTTGGGGGAGGGTGCATGGGAAGACGTTCAGGGGCAGAGGGTGGGCAGTGACGATGTGAGTTGGGCCCTGAGAAGCGAGTAGGAGTTGGATGGATGAAGGAGCTGGAGAAAAACAATCTGGGCAGAACGGCGTTTGCAAAGCGACCTCCCCTCCCTCACGAGCGCGCGCGGGGAGCTGTCCGTGGTGCTGTGGCCGCCGCCAAAGAGCCGGCGCGTGAACCCAGCTTGCCTGGTTTACTTTTCACCGCGGTTAAAACACACATACAGAACATAAAGCTTGCCGTTCCGATCATTTTTAAGCGTGAAATTCAGTGGCATCAATTACATTCACCATGTGCAACCATCACCACAATCCATCTCCGGAACTTTTCCATCTTCCCAAACTGAAACTCTGTCCCCATTAAATACTAACTCACCTTCCCCGTTAGCCATTCCCCCATAAGGTAAGCTTTCTGAGATCAGAGATGTTGCACTTTGTCACTGCTATCTCTCAGATCCCTAGCCAGTGGTTCTCACGGTGGGGCGGGGATTCTGTCCCCCATGGGAGGTTTGGTGATGTCTGGGAACATTTTTGGTTTTCATGACTTGGGGGATAGAGACGGTACTGGCATTGAGTGTGAGACCAGAGATCCTGCTCAGCACCCTACAAGGCACATGACAACTCCCCACGACAGAGAATTACCTGGCCCCTAACGTCACCAGTGTGGGGTGAGAATGACACCCGAAACGTAGTCAGATGCCATTATACTGAATCGAGGCAATGAAATTGCTAACGCTCCGGGGCACCTGGGTGGCTCAGTTGGTTAAACGTCCAACTTCGGCTCAGGTCATGATCTCGTGGTTTGTGGGTTTGAGCCCCACGCTGGGTTCTGTGCTGACAGCTCGGAGCCTGGAGCCTGCTTCGGATTCTGTGTCTCCCTCTCTCTCTGTTCCTCCCCCACTTGTGCTCTGTCTCTGTCTCTCAAAAATAAATAAAAATGTAAAAAAAATTAAAACATGTTAAAAAAAATTGCTAACGCTCCTTGAGTGTCATTTTCCTGATTTGCAAAGGGGATTGATTAATCACGGACATTCAATCCTCATTATTAGTTGTTTCCGTATTTGTGAATTTGCCTACTGGCTGAAATTTAGTGGTAACATTTGTAAGACTCAAATCAATACTCATGGTGCCTTCAGGGTCATTTGCAGACAAGGAAGTGTGATGAAAAATTTGAGTGCTGGTTGTACATGTTCCCAGGTGAGTTCGAACAAGGCACCATTTTGCCTTCTGATTCCAGCCCAGATTGTAAACTGCCCATTTCGGGATTTATTTAGCACCATGATTTTTGTGCTTTACATTGGTGGTTTTGCTGTTTATAGTGGCCCCCGTGCACGGTCCTGAAGGGCTGTCTAGCGTTTCCAAGCACAAGAAGGTCGGAGTGCACCTTGCGGTGAAAATAAGAGTGTTAGTTAAGCTTCATTCAGGCATGAGTTACAGTGCTGTTGGCTGTTCATGATCAGTAATGTATATTAAATAAGATGCCTTTGGACAGAAGCACACAGAACACAAGGTTATGTATTTGATCCGTTGATGAAAAATAATGTGAGCAGAGGCTTGCAGGAACCCACTCAAGTGTCTCCCCAGGAGTGGGGCTTTAGGATTCCCTATTCTAGGGCTTGGGGCCACTTTATAGGACAAGGCTGCTGCCAATAATGAGAATCAACTCTATCTATCTACTTCTGAGGGCTATGTAGGGATAGATAAGATTGTGCATGCAAAAAGCATTGAACACAATGCTTGTAGTAAATAACAGGAGGGAAAAAAAGATATTATGTAACCCTGAGAAAACATTAAAACAGACCTGCTTTTGTATAAAGCATGTAGCCTTTGTTACCTAGCTAGAGCTGCAGGGAATTGGAGGAAAGCGGTGTGTAATTACCACTCTGAGCGTTAGCCAGGGCATGGTGGGAGAGCTGCTTTTGCCAGACCCTGTAGATTGTTTCTGGTGGCCACACATGGTCATGAAGACACAAAGGGAAGAATGCCATCCACTAAATCACCATACGGCTTTCCTCGGCACCCTGGGCTTGCCATGGTTTCTGTCCAAGAATTAACTAGCCCTGTGCCTGCTTCAGAGAAAGAAGGAAAGGAACCCCACCCCACCAGAGTTGGTGAATGTGTTTTTCTAATTAATTTTTTAAATATTGAAATAATTGTAGATTCACATGCAGTAAGAAATAACAGAAAGATCCTGTGTACCCGTTCCCCCAATTTACCCAACGGTAAAATCTTACACAAGTATAGTACAATATCACTATTGCTTTCAATACAGTTGAGATACAGGACATTTTCTCACGACAGGATACCTCCTGTTGTTCTTCTATAGAGGTTCCTTCTATAATGCCCGTATCCTCCCCTGCCATTTCCTTAACCCTAGACATCACAAATATGTTCTCCATTTCTGTAACTTTGATGGTTTAAGAGTTTTGAATGGAATCATGAGTATGTAAAGCATGGAACCCTTCTGCATTGGCTTTTCCTATAATTCTCTACAGTTTCATCCAAGTTGTGTGTATCAGGAGTTTATTCCTTTTTGTCCATCATACAAAATGCACAGAACAGGTAAACCTGTAGAGACAAAAAGCACACTGGTGGTTGCCAGCAGCTGGGAGATTGAGAAGCGCCTGTTGATGGAGACAGGGTTTCTACTTGGGGTGATGAAAATGTTCTGGAATTACACAGTGGCGATGGTCACGCAATTGCGTACACGTACTAAAAACCATTGAGCAGCACGCTTTAGATGGGTATGTGAATTCTATCTCGGTAAAGCTGTTATTAACCAAAAAAGCACCCTAACTGTAGTTCATAGTTTGTAAGTGTTGCAGAGGACGGGCACCAAGGAGTTTTGTTCACTGTTGCGTCCCCCAAGGCGGCCAGGCTTGGCCAACAAATCTCTCTCAAAATGACTTCTACTTAGAATAGGGTTTCTCAGCCTGGGCACTGGTGACTTTGGATCCGGTTCGTTCCGTGTGGGGCGTTCGGGGCGATGTGGAGGCTGAACAGCATCCCTGGCCCCCACCCACTCGATGCCAGGAGCCCCCCAGTGTGACAATCACAGATGTCGCTAGACACCGTCCAGTGTCCCCTGGGGGCAAACCCCTCTGGTCGGGAACCACTAGTTTAGGGTCACCAAATTTTAAGGCCCCACGAAAGGCTGCCCACCAGCGGGTCCCGAAGGACACGCAGGACTTGGCTGTATCCGTAGGGCCACATGTACCCCAGCCAGAGCGGTCAGCGGAACTCCCAAACTCACCCCAGTGGGACACAAAGTATAAGGCACTTCAGGCTCGCGTTCAGGGCGGGTCTTGGGGTGCCAGGCAGGGACCCCCAAAGCCGAAGGGCTGAAAGGAAGGCAGGGCTCCGGGAAGAGGCGGGGCTCGAGGCAGAGTCCCCGGAAGCTGAGCTGCCGGAGGGAAGGCGGGGCCCCTGGAAGGGGCGGGGCTCGAGGCGGAGACAGCGCGCGGACGCAATGGGAAGCGAGGCGGCGCGAGCTTCGCGCGAGGGGGCGGGGCCTGGGGCGCGTGGCGGCGCGCGAGCGGCACGCGGCCTGGGGGCGGGGCCCAGGGACGTCACCGCCGGCGGCTCCTCCCCTCGCGCCTCGGGGCGGCTCGCGCGCCCCAGAGACGCGAAGATGGCGGCGAGTGACTGCTCCGGTTTCGCGCGCGGCGCCGGCCCTCCGTACAGGTAACGGGCCCCCGCGCCGCTCGCGCCGCCGGCCCGACCCCGGCCCCGGGGAAGCCGCGCGCCGATCGCAGCCAGGCGGGACACGGGCGGGGAGGCCTGCGCCAGCTGAGATGGCCGCGCAGCCGCGGACCCGTGTCTGTCTGGGGAGAGCGGCGGGCCAGTCGGGGCACGGACACCGCGCCGGGCCTGACGTGGGGAGGGCAGCGGGCCCTGAGGCCGGCAGAGAAGCCAGGGCGGGGAGGGGACCCGTCCGGGCGTGGCGAGGGGCAGAGCTGGAGGGCAGGAGCGCGGGGACCCCTGGGGACGGGGACCGGGACGGAGGCCGGGGAGGGTCCTGAGGGCTGCGGGGGAGGGGGCGGGGGGGCGGGAACTGATGCGCGTTGCGGGCGCGGAGCCGGGCAGGGGGTGGAGCGGGGACCTTGGCGGAGGAGTCGGGAGTGGACGTGGAGACTTGATTTACGAACGAACAGACCCGGGAGGGCACCTGGCGGGGCAGGGGGGGTGGGGTTTGGGGGTCCTGACCCCTGACGGGGGAGGGGTGACCGGAGGGAGGGGCGGAGACATTGGCGAGGGGGTTGAGGCCTGATTGGGTCAGGTGGAGATTGGGTGGGGGGAAGGGGGGGCAGACTTGGGGGAAGTCCTGAGACCCAATAGAAGGGTGGGGACGAGGGGCTTCCCGGGGAGGGGAACAGTAAGGGGGGGGGGTAGAGGATCCCGAGACCTTAAAAAAAATCCGTGGAGTAGGTGTTTGCGTATTTACGGTCTGGTAAAGTACAGACACCCACGCATTGGGGGGACTGGGGGGGAGGAGCCAAGAGAGAGGTGGGGGGCAGGGATAGGAAGCAGCCCAGGGAAGGCGGGATCTGCAGGTCGAAGCGCGTGGGGTGTGCTGTACCCCAAGTGTACAAGTACGCTCCGCACGCCCTTCTCCAAGGCCTTTCCTTGGAGCATCTCTGCCGTCTCGTGCCTCAGCCTGACACTCGCGACCCGAGACCCGAGACCTGGGGCTGCCCCTCCCCCACCCCCCCACCCCCCAGCCTATCCTTTTCATTGTGTCGGCTTCCGCTCTCGGCCTGCTGAAGCTCCTGGGCCAGTTTCTCCCAGATCCCGAGGAAGCGAGGGTGCACACCGCCCCCTAGGCCCCCCAGAGACCCGTGTGCGCTGCACTGGGGGCCTTGCTGCAGGGTTCGGTTTCGGCTGGTTGAAAGCAGAGGGGTGGACGGTTAGGGCCGACCCCCCAACCCCGTCGTCGCGACGCTGCTGCGTTCTTTCCTCTGGGATCACACGGAAACAGCGCCGGGCTTGGAAATAAGGGCTGCGGAGGGTGGGTGTGCTCCCCGTGTCTTCTGCCCTGGGAGCGACTTGTGGGGTGTGGGGTGGCCAGTCGTGGATGTCCTGCCGGCGCGGGGATGCACGCTGTTTCCTGCAGCGGAGTCTCATTTCGGTCCGTCCTTCCTTGCTTCCGTCACCCATGGGCAGGACTCCACTGGCCCCCCCAGGCTGCTGGAGGCGCCCGCTTTTGCAAGGGCATCACCCTCTGCCTGCTGGGCAGCGACTTCTTTCTTTTCTTCCTCCCTCGTTCCTGTTTCTTTCTCCAGTGCATCCCTGGGTCACGAGTGGGAAATCCCTTGAATGTTACGTTTTCTGTTGACATTACCTTCCAGAGGAGAAATGGGCTATTTACGTGGTTAAAATTGGTAATTGCCAGGCTTCAGCAGATATTTGTCATTTATTTTTTATTTTTTTTTACTTTTTATTAAAAAAAAAATTTTTTTTAACGTTTATTTATTTTTGAGACAGAGAGAGACAGAGCATGAATGGGGGAGGGTGAGAGAGAGAGAGGGAGACACAGAATCGGAAACAGGCTCCAGGCTCTGAGCGGTCAGCACAGAGCCCGACGCGGGGCTCAAACTCACCGACCGCGAGATCGTGACCTGAGCTGAAGTCGGACGCTTAACCGACTGAGCCACCCAGGCGCCCCTCTGTCATTTATTTTAATTAAAAACTTACACGTTAGCCGAGCTATTCTGTCTGCATTCTGAGGATTTAGGTGATCGTGTGCTCACACATCGGGAAAGGATGTAAAACTACCCCGAACAGAACCTCACGTTACTCTGTTTTAGAAGTCTCTCCAAGAGTATGTTTTAAATTTAAAAAAAAAAATGTTTATTTGTTTTTGAGACAGAGCGTGAGTGGGGGAGGGGCAAAGAGAGAGGGAGACACAGAATCCCAAGCAGACTCCAGGCTCCGAGCTGGCAGCCCAGAGCCTGACGCGGGGCTCGAACCCACAAACTGTGAGATCATGACCTGAGCCGACGTCGGATGCTCAACCAACGGAGCCACCCAGGTGCCCCAAATATGTGTTACTCTTTAAGAAAAGATGGGGCGCCTGGGTGGCTCAGTCGGTTAGGCATCCGACGTCGACTCAGGTCACGATCTCGCGGTCCGTGGGTTCGAGCCCCGCGTCGGGCTCTGTGCTGACTGCTCAGAGCCTGGAGCCTGCTTCCGATTCTGTGTCTCCCTCTCTCTCTGCCCCTCCCCTGTTCATGCTCTGTCTCTCTCTGTCCCAAAAATAAATAAACGTTGAAAAAAAATTTAAGAAAAGAGTAGGGGCGCCTGGCTGGCTCAGTGGGTGGAGCATATGATTCTTGATCTCAGGGTTGAGCCTCCCATTGGAAATAGAGATTGCTTAAAAAAATAAATTATTAAAAAAAAAGTGTAAATTTAACAAACTGAAACATGGGGATCATAATGAAAGAAATTCCAGTCTCACAAAATCTTGAAAAGAGACCACCTCCGTTATCTGAATGACTTTAAGTTAACTACACATTTTCTTTTGGGGCAAATGGCTTTTGTTTAGACCCTTCAGCTGCTTTTAGAGTAGGCATTTCTTAGGTAATGTGCCATGGATAAACTAATTAGATATTGGGAGTGCCTACCAACTTTACGGTAGCTTTTGGACGACAGAATTTACAAAGCCTGTTTTACAAATTGCCAAAGTGAAGACCACAGTTTTTAGAGGAGTTTTGAGTAAGTTTTCTTGCCTTTTAAACTTGATAACCATAGCCTCGGGTGGGAATATTCCTTATGTCGTCTGTTCTTAGGGTTGGGATCTGAACTTTTGGAATTGGTGGTCAGTAGGAATTGGACGCACATTCACTTTTGAAGGTATACGAAAAACTTAAGTTACCTGTTGATAATGATGATTTCCATTGATTGGATATTATGTGGTCTTTTAAATCTTCTAAGGTTTTGTTAGAGTTAGAGCCGCAGAGACCCACAGTGAAGGATTAATCCCATGTGGAAAATTGAGTTTGGCAGTGCTGTTCATTAGCCCCGAGTGCAGCTTTCAGTGCGAGCAGTTCAAGAATTCCAGCTAAGTTCTGCGTGGCTTTAAATCACTTGGCTGGTGGAAACGTCTCGAACTCCGAGCTGTATGCGGGAGGTCCATCCCAGTGGAACGGGACAGGCTGTAACAACACCTCCGTTGTCGTATTTCCCTCTTCGTTCAGCGGCTTTGTGAACATCCCACCTGTGCAGTACGCCGGCTACCTCTGCCTTCCCGTTCTTGTTAAGTCTAAATAAGACAGCTGCTGGATTTGGGGTAATGCTTGGTTTCTCACCAAGAGAAGCTTGCGGTATGCATTTTAATCGGCCAGATTCCTTCATCTGGAATGCAGCATGTTTGATGGGTGGGCCCCCATCCAAGCCGGTTAGTGATGATAAAAATGCTGGTTATCAGCTCTTGAATTCTGTAAGTCCAGGCTTGATAGCTCAGGGGATCCTCGCAGAAATCCTTTGAGGTAGTTACTACGGTGGCTGTGTTGTGGATGAGGAGAATGAGGCTCCGGGCGCACTGACTGGTGTGGGGTCCCCGTGGTGGTAAGTGGTGGGGTCCAGCTAGGGATGCAGGGTGCCTGGCTCCCAGGCCGTGCCTTTGCCCCACGGTGGGGTGTGCTGAACCCCGGAGTGATTGTGGTGGCAGAACCCAGCCTCGTGGTGAGACCTGCCGGCAGAGACCAGGTCGCTGCCATTCTTTACGCTCGCTGGCCTGGATCCGGTCCCCCTCGTTTGGGTCCCCGTCAGATTGTGGCGTGGGGCCAGATTCTTCAGATCTTAAAAAACTACTGTCCCCGGAACGTGGAGGCCAAGGGAGTGTCTGGCCTGGTGCCACCAGGATGATAACGACACCCCAACCTATTTCTCTCAAAAATCTCTCCCAGAGGGAACACGTGGCTTGGGAAAGGCAGCGGAGCCCACGCCAACCGTGGAGAGCCGCGCAGGCAGCCCCAGTGCCGGCAGACGGAAGGTCGCGCCCGCTCCGGAGCCCCTTGCTCCCATGTGCACGTCCGGGCCTGCCTCCGTCGTCTGCCCCTCTGCCCCTCGTGGGTCTCCACACGCTCCAGAGTGAACCTGACCCACCGCCTGTCTCCTGAGCTTGGGTCCCAGGGGCACAGGCTGCCAGGGAGAATCTGGCGTCGCTGCCTCAGGGGCCAGTGGGACTCCTGCCACCGTGTCCAGAAGCAGGGTTGCGTTAGACATCGGGGGAGTGGGGCCCGGGGGGGGGGGGAGGGCCTCCAGCTCAGTTTGGAGGAATCCTGACAAAAGGCTTCACTTGAGCAGCACCTTCTGGTTACTCCCAGGTGGGCTTGATGGGCCCTGGAACAGCACGGCAGGTGGACCTTCCTGTCAGATGTGGTTACTGTCGCCTCTTTAAAGGCCCGTCTCGGTGAGGCTGAGATACACGGCAGGGACCTGCTGAAAGAGGTACTTGGACGTCTGTTGTCGTTCAGAGAGTGCGTGCGCGTGCAGGGGAGGGGCAGAGGGAGGGAGAATCGTTTTTTCTTTTTTACGTTTATTTATTTTGAGAGAGCGCATGAACAGCGGAGGGACAGAGAGAGGGACGGAGAGAGAGAATCCCAAGCAGGCTCCACACTGTCAGCACAGAGCCCGACGAGGGGCTCAGACTCAGGAACCGCGAGATCGTGACCGGAGCCGAATCAAGAGTCAGATGCTCAACCGACTGAGCCGCCCAGGCCTCCTCTTTTACGCTTTTTGCGTGTCTTTTCTGTGTCGGTGACACTGTAAATCTGGAGCGTGCTGTTTACTTGTGGAATATTCTTTAGAATCTTGGTAGGAAGAGGTTTGGTACCACCCAAGGTCTAATGGATTGGTAACTGCTCCCTAGTTATGTCCCTTCTACTAGGGTGTCTGCCACCAGCGGGGAACTGAATTTCTCCGCCTTCTCTTTTTCTGACGATACTTGTGTTATATGATCATTTTAAGGTTGCTGGATATCTTTTAGCTGGAAACTTCATTTGTAAATACTTTGGGAAATGGGATTTTTTTTGGGGAGGTAGGTGTTTTGCTATGGGCATTTTCCCCCCCAAAGGTAAACTGCGTTTGTGGCACTCACTATCCATATGCTTTTGTAAATTAGCATATCCCGGGTCACTTATTTGTTTACTAAGAATCGAGAATTGTTCTGCTTTGATTCTGTAGCATTTTGTATTTTGGAAAGTCCGTTCTGGTGACAGGTTAACTCCTCGCTGAGTTTTGCTCTCTGGAAGCAAAATGAGCCATGACATCTAAGAGCCTCACAGTGAATGTTTTTAAGAAGCCAGTGGCTTCTTCTCAACGTAAATGTCATTGAGACATTGCTTGAATCCAGGGTTGGTAGGTGGATGTCTGTTGTACTTGCTCAGGAGAACGTCAGATTGGCTGTCTCGTCCTGCCTCCCCCTGTTGACGCGAGGTGCGTGTGTCAGACCAGTGTAGACGTGGCCGTGCAGGTTCTTCCACAGCAAGAGAAGGCTGGAGCCACAGATGACCCCTCGCCAGTCCCCAGACATTGGCCTTTCATCATTGTGGCTCCCAGCAGTAGAATGGTGTGGCCATCTGAACCCTGGTTGGACTTTGTTTCACTTGCACTGCTTCTGGGAGGACCCAGCAGAGTATCGTCAAGATGGCATTCTTGAGCACCTGACTGAAGAGCTAACCACATAGCCACCCTCCATGTGGGGACTATGTTCCTTTGCAGAAGGGATGGAAGAGAATTCCAGGAGCTGCACTGCCAGGCACAGAATCCAGCTCACCCCGGAGGCTGGGGAAGCTCCTGTCACCGGTCCCTGGAGTCCCTGCCTCAGGAACGTTGAGCAGCCCAGTGGCCCTGCCTTCAGGAGCCACGCTGGCCCTGATTTGGAGCTGGAGACTCTTGACCACAGTTTAAAGAGGTTGGGGGTTGCGGAATGAAATCCTCTCATCTTCTCAAGAGCCCAAGGATTTAGCTTATGAAACCCCTTTCCAGGACGTTGAGATGTTTTCCGGGGGTATCTGGATCTGAAACGGACATTTCACATCGAGAAGGCGCATAAGGCTTTCATAATTAAAAAAAAAATCTGCTAAAAAATCAGAATTGTAGGGCACCTGGCAGGCTTATTCAGTAGAGCATGCAACTCTTAATCTCCAGGTCTTGAGTTCAAGCCCCGTGTTGGGTGTGGAAGTTACTTAAATAAACTTTTAAAAAGTTAAGAACATACAAAATCTTAAAAAAAAAATCAGAATTGTTATGGGTATGAACGTATACAATGTGTTACATGTTTTGAATATAAAAACCTCGCGAACCGAGGTGCCAAATGAAATCATCCCTGTTCACGCATGTGTGTACGCGTAAAGTAATTGAGTGTGATCTTACCGACAATAAAACAGACTTGGAAATGTCCTTCCTGATGAATGTCTTTCATGACTATATCAGCCAGCGTTGGGTGTCGGGGTTCACGATGCACCGTCTCACTCTGAATGTTATCCAACCCCGCGAGAAGTCACAGATGCACGTGGAAAACTGCACCCAGGTCAGGGTGCCGGAGCCCAGTTTTCTCTCCGTGGCACTACAGGATGGTTGATCTTTGACGTTGAGAGTTCCAGCTGCTTGGCCCTCGGATTTAATCTCAGTCGGGCTTGGTTTTTGCCACTTGGGGGAGTGGTAGGAGGGGGGCGACAAATAGGTAAAGACCTTATGTTCTGGGAGGATTTAAAAGGAGGGTACTGAGTGAAGGTTCTCAGCACTGTGACTGCAGGAAAATCTTTTATTCCACTTGATTTTTTCCCTCAGATTCTGCATGTTTCTGGTTGTGTGTGTGTGTGTGTGTGTGTGTGTGTTCCCACTGAGTATGACCCATTGAAAGTGGTGTGTAACAGATCACTCTTACAACAACCTCAGAACGACCCTTCATTACCTGCTGTAGGTTCCTCAGATCACCCTTCTGAATCTGAAGCGAGGTCTGCGCTCCAGGTCCCGTGTGTCTTTTACGGTTGGCCTTTCAGGAGCAAGCAAGAGCGTGTCCCACAGGAGAGAGCCCTGGCTCAGGGAACCTGGCCTCCTCAGACAGATCCGTTACATCTCCAGCCCTCGGTGTCCCCTTCCGTTAGGTGACTGGGCAAAATGGTATCAACGAGTCTGGCCAGGCTTGCATTCTAAAATCTCACCTGGATGATCTCCTCAAAAAAATCCCGACTCTCCAAAACAAACATTTAGACCGAAAAACCACAAGGAGATATGACCCAGACGAGGATGCCAGCCGGGACTTACTGCTTCTCCTGTGCCAGCAGGTGCCCAGCGCTTCGCCCCCCAGCTTCCAGCCTCTGCTCTTCTCCCTCCTGGGTAGATGGCACCAACCAGGCCCTTGTTACGGCGTCCTCGTGGTGGGGACAGTGGCCCTCAGCCGTGTAGTGCAGTGACACGCCCTCCCTTCGAACGACAGGTGACGTCCAGCTGAAGCGGCACAGAGTTTATTGTCCTGGCTTGAGGAGAGGCTTCACCAAGAGCAGATTTGTGGCTTCTTGTCCCTGTTCCTCAACCACCACTCCCAATCCTTGGTCTCCACCGGGGGTTGAAAAGTGGCAGCCTGTGCACCATGTTTGTTCTCACGCCTGCTTTCTTCCACCCGAGCGGTGGACCCGTTGCTTGCTTTCTTTGAATTGGTTGCTAGCGTTCATTCTTTTTATTTTTTTTTAGGTTTATTTATTTGTTGACAGAGAGCGAGCGAGCGAGCATGAGCGGGGAATCCCAAACAGCACGGAACCCAGTGTGGGGCTCAAACTCACAAACTGGGAGATCATGACCTGAGCCAAAATCAAGAGTCAGCCATTTAACTGACTGAGCCAGCCAGGTGCCCTGGTTGTATTTAAAAATTGGGAGACTTTGGGGCACCTGGCTGGCTCAGTCAGAGAAACATGTGACTTTTGATCTGGTCATGAGCTTGAGCCCCACATTGGGTGTAGAGATTTCTTAAATAAATAAAAACTTTAAAAAAATAGAAATAAATAAAAATTGGGAGACTTTGCAAAAATCCTGATTTCTAGTCTTGTTAAAATCCGATCTGGCGGGGCGCCTGGGTGGCGCAGTCGGTTAAGCGTCCGACTTCAGCCAGGTCACGATCTCGCGCTCCATGAGTTCGAGCCCCGCGTCGGGCTCTGGGCTGATGGCTCAGAGCCTGGAGCCTGTTTCCGGTTCTGTGTCTCCCTCTCTCTCTGCCCCTCCCCCATTCATGCTCTGTCTCTCTCTGTCCCAAAAATAAATAAACGTTGAAAAAAAAAAATTTAAAAAAAAAATAAAAAATAAAAAAAAAATCCGATCTGGCAACCCCAGAATGCATTTTATGCCCCTGACTGTGCCAGGTGCTATAGCACATGAGCTCCTATTTAATTGTCCCGCCATCTCAAGAGGTGCGTGTTCCCATTTTACAGGCTAGTAAACCAAGGGTAGGAGAGAGTAAGTGACTTGCTCCAGGCCCCAGTGAGCAGAGCTGGGACTGGAAGTCAGGTGGTCTGGCTCTGGTGCCATGCCCGTCCCCCTGGGCTGTGGCTCTCCTCCTAGTTCCTAATCTTGAAACCTGTCTGACTCCAACCCAGTCCTCATGCAGAAGCCTCGGCCTCTCTTCTCTGCCATCTTGCTTGAAGGGAATGTCTCATTTGTGCTTGTAGGATTTCTGTCTATGGAGGTGCCTGAGTGAGGACGCAGAGAGGTCCATGCCATGGCAAAAAGAACCTGGTACGGTTCACAAGACAGGCCCACAAACGTGTGGCCACCTCATCTTTGACAAAGCAGGAAAGAAGATCCCAGGAAGGAAGACAGTCTCTTCAGCAAGTGGTGCTGGGAAAACCGGACAGCGACAGGCAGAAGAACGAACCTGGACCGCTTTCTCACACCAGACACAAAAACAAACTCGACATGGATGAAAGACCTAAGCGTAGGACAGGAAGCCATCAAAATCTGAGGAGAAAGCAGGCAAAAATCTGTTTGATCTTGGCCGCAGCAACTTCTTACTCAACACGTCTCCGGAGGCAAGGGAAACCAAAGCAAAAATGAACTACTGGGACCTCATCAAAATAAAAAGCTTCTGCACAGCGAAGGAAACAATCGGCAAAACTAAAAGGCAACCGACAGAATGGGAGAAGATATTTGCAGATGACACGTCAGATAAAGGGTTGGTATCCAAAATCTGTAAAAAAGTTATCAAGCTCAGCACCCAGAAAACAAATAGTCCGGTGAAGAAAGGGGCAAAAGACATGAATAGACACTTCTCCAAAGAAGACCTCCAGATGGCCAACCGACACCTGAAAAAATGCTCAACATCACTCATCATCAGGGAAATACAAATCAAAACCACCGTGAGATACCCCCTCACACCTGTCAGAATGGCTAACAGTAACAACTCAGGCAACGACAGATGCTGGCGAGGATGCGGAGAGAGAGGATCTCTTTTGCATTGCTGGTGGGAATGCAAGCTGGTGCAGCCGCTCTAGAAAACAGTATGGAGGTTCCTCAAAAAACTAAAAATAGAACTACCCTATGACCCACCAATTGCACTACTAGGCATTTACCCAAGGGATACGGGTGTGCTGTTTTGAAGGGACACGTGCACCCCCGTGTTTATAGCAGCACTATCGACAAGAGCCAAAGTATGGAAAGAGCCCAGATGTCCATCGATGGATGAATGGATAAAGAAGATGTGGTATATATATACAATGGAGTATTACTCGGCAATCAAAAGAATGAAATTTTGCCATTTGCAACTATGTGGATGGAACTGGAGGGTATTATGCCAAGTGAAATTAGTCAGAGAAAGACAGAATTCACATGACTTCACTCATATGAGGACTTTAAGAGACAAAACAGATGAACATAAGGGAAGGGAAACAAAAATAATATAAAAACAGGGAAGGGGACAAAACATAAGAGACTCTTAAATATGAAAAACAAACAGGAGGGGTTATGGGAGGGGGGGATGGGTTAAATGGATAAGGGACATTAAGGGATTTACTCCTGAAATCATTGTTGTACTATATGCTAACTAACTTGGATGTAAATTAAAAAAATAATAAATTAAAAAAAATACCACACGGGGCGCCTGGGTGGTGCAGTCGGTTAAGCGTCCGACTTCAGCCAGGTCATGATCTCGCTGTCTGTGAGTTTGAGCCCCGCGTCGGGCTCTGGGCTGATGGCTCAGAGCCTGGAGCCTGTTTCCGATTCTGTGTCTCCTTCTCTCTCTGCCCCTCCCCCGTTCATGCTCTGTCTCTCTCTGTCCCAAAAATAAATAAACGTTGAAAAAAAAATTAAAAAAAAAAAATACCACACACGCGGCAGAAAAAAGAGAAAAAAAAAAAAACAATTCCCGAGACAGAGGGACATGCCACATCACACAGGTCCACGTAAAATTTGCCACTTCACCCCAACGACTGCTTTTTGGTGCACCCGTCCCAGCAGGGACTCTTAACTGGGGCCTGTGAAGCCCAGGGGATCGCAGGCACAATGGCATTTCCAAGGAACCACAGGGGAGGAAGTCCCAGCTTCGCCGGCTTCTTAAAAGGAGCCAGAAAAAAAGCTGTTAGAACTTGGGAGAGGATGAGATGACCAAAGGCCTTCCATGAAGGGGAGCCTGAGGAGTGTGGGGTGCTCTTCCTTTGGACCCGTGGCGAGGGTCTGGGTGGGAGAGGCAAGTCTCTGCTGCCCCGTTGGCTGCTTTTCTGCCCAAGTGCTAGGCCAGTCGCCAGCCCCCAAGCTGTGGTGTCCTCACCCGTTTTTGCGGGTCTGAATTTACCAGCAGCACTTTTGACATCGGGGTGGTCACTCTGGGGTGGGCACTGTGGGGTGTGGAGCAGCCTCCCTGGCATCTCACTTCGTGCCAAGAGCACCCCCGGTCGTGACAACCTCAGGTGTCCCCAGCATCACTCCACCTTCCCTAGGGGTGGCATCACCCCAGGGGAGGGCCCTTCCTCTGGATTTCGGCTTCCCTACGGGCCGGGCCTGTGGAGGTTCTTTCCCGTGAGCTGTGTTCCTGCTCACTGGTCTCCTAAGTGTGGCAGATTGGCTGCCAAAATGTCCCTGTCCTTCATTCCTTCTCACGTCCTCACTTGTCCGCCATGACCTGGCAGCTCGTCCCATCTAGAAATGACGTTGGGCTCCCTGGCCCTTGAACCTGGGCTTCCTTGTGCCTTGTCTTGTTAACAGACAGCAGTGGGAGTGATACAGCCGTAGTTGACCCCTCCCCCCCAAATTCCGAACTGAAACCTACTTCCCAGGGTGATGGTATTAGGAGGTGGGGCCTCTGGGGAGGGGTTAGGTCATGAGGGTGCAGCCCCCACGAATGGGATGAGTGCCCTCGCCCCGCCCTCCACGTGAGGACACAGTAAGAGGATGGCAGTGTGTGGCGTGACCCAGCACACCGTCCCTCACCAGACATGGAACCTGCCAGCACCTCGGTCTTGGACTTTGGCCTCTAGAACCTTTGCCCAGGTCCCTGCCACCTCGGGAACGCTGCCGCATGAAGGACCCAAGGCTGGCCCTGGAGGTGGAGGAGCCACAGTGTCCATCCGATAGCCAGCCGCCCTCTAGGAGTAGCCTGCCTGCTTGCCGCTGACCTCAGATGCAAGGCGGCCCAGCCTACGCAGTCACAAGTGAAATAAGCGATCGCTGTTTTAAAAAAAAAAATTTGTTTTGAATGTTTATTTTTGAAAGAGAGAGAGAGAGACAGAGCACAAGTGGGGGGAGAGGCAGAGAGCGAGGCAGAGACCCAGAATCTGCAGCAGGCTCCAGGCCCTGAGCTGTCAGCACAGAGCCCGATGCTGGGCTCGAACTCAAAAGGTACGAGATCGTGACGCGAGCTGAAGTCATACGCTTCTCCGCTTCTCCGACTGAGCCACCCCGGTGCCCCAAGCAATTGCTGTTTTAAGCCAGGAAGCGGCAAACCTTTTGAGTAAATGGCCAGAGAGTAAATACTTCCAGCTTTCCGTGTATCTGAGTTCAGGCTGCGGTAACAAAGCACCGTGGAGGGGGAGGGGTGGCGCCTGTAAGCAGTGGGAACACATCCCCCGCTTGTGGAGGCTGGGCGTCTGAGGCCAGGGAGCCAGCGGGGCTGGGCTCTGCGGACGCAAGGCCCTTGCACGGAGGACGTGGGGACGGGGAAGCGATCTCCCCTGTGACTCCAGGGCACTCACGAGGGCTCCAACCTCATGACGCCATCTAATCTGAATCCTCCAAAGGCCCTGCCTCTCACGCTGTCGCACGGAGGGGTGGGGTTTCCACATCCAAATTCTGGGACGCAAAGAGTCAGTCCCCGTTCCAGGCTGCACTGTGTCCGTGGCAGCTGCTGGTCTCTAGCCACTGCAGGACAGGACGCGAACAAGTGGGTGCGGCCGTGTGCCATTGGAACTTCAGGTTTTGACTCAAATGTGAATTTCACATGATTGTTACGTGTCGTGAAACGCCACTCCTTTCACTTTCTCCAGCCATTTAAAAACGGGAAAACCACTCTGCTGTGGGCCACACAGAAGCAGGCAGTGGGCAGATGTGGCTGTCGCTTGTCAAACCTTGCTTAAAACCCTCTCCTTTCTCCCTATGGCTCTCCACCTGGGCTCTGCCGGGTCTCTCCTGAGAGTGGGTGTGAGATGCGTGTGCCCTCCCTGAGTCCGACGGGGCACCCCACGCTCCCACTTCTTTGTGGGGCTCGCTTAGCTACATAAAAGCAAGGTGGCACTCCATCCTCTCAGACCATAAACACCAACAGGTGTCCTCATGGTGTCGTGGGGTTGTTCAGGATAAGGCGGGCCTAGTGTTCCCTTTCTGGGTCACAGCCAGCACTTTGATATTTGTCACCAAACATTTACTACCCTTGACTGCTCTGCACAGCCCCACTTTAAGTGTTTGTAGAGCCCTGAAGGAAGAAGGGTGGGTGTGCCAGCCGCCCGGCCATCAGTGGGAACCCCCCCGCCGCCCCCCCCCCGACCCCGGCCTCTCCCAAGGCCAGAAGAGGCCTTGCAGGGAAGGGTGACTGGGATTTGGGTGGGTGGGGCTCGGATGCAGCCCACCAGGCCGAGAGGAGGGCCAGGTGTGGACAACGAAATGGGAGAGGCGCACAGGGGCTGACAGGAAAACTGTCCTGTGTCCCGAGGGACAGAGGATGTGTGGGGTGACAGGAGGCTGGACGGTGAGCTCAGGGCTCTCAGATGTGAGGCAGAATCTGGGTTTTATGCAGTGAGCAATTAGGAGTCACCAAGAAAATCTCATCACGAGATTTGTCCTGTTTTAGGATGCTCAGGTGGTGCTATAGGCTGAACTGTGCCCCCCCCCCCCCGCCCAACTCATATGAAGCCCAGCCCCCCATGCGAGTGTATTTGGAGGTAGGGCCTCTAACGAAGTCATTACAGTTAAGCAAGGACACGGGTGGGTCTAGGGCAGCCATCCTGGCTCCATTCTGTAGGCTGGGCTTGGGGGCAGGTGGTGTGGGACCCGGGCTGGACAGGAAGCCGGCACAAGAAGACACATGGAGAAGGTCCGTGGAACATGCCTTGCAGCATTGCTTTAGCACAGAGACGTTGGAAGTAACGTTTGGTGGTTTAAAGAGATGCCCGTGAACTCTCTGATGCTCCTCCCGTCAAAAGTCAGGGCCTGACCCTCTGCCCCGGAGTGTGGGTTAGATGCGGTGATTCACTTCTAACCAACGGAGTGTGGCAAGAGTTCGGCCGTGTGATCGACTTCTGAGGCTGGGCCATGACAAGTCCAGTTTCGGCCTGGGCGCCCCCACCCCTGGCGTCTCGGTTTTCTCTCTGGCGGAAGCCAGTAGCCACGTTGTAAGAACACAGTGCTGGGAAGGCCCGCACGGGACGATCCAAGGCCTCTCGCAAACAGCCAGCACCGAACTGCCAACCGCGTGAGGGAACATCCCAGACGCACAGCCCGCTGCCCCGGCCACGCCTTCAGTGATGCCGTCCCGGCCAGCGTCTAGTTGGCAACCTCCTAAGGTCGGTGAGCCGGAGCCCAGCCACGCCAGTCCCGAATTCCTGGCCCACAGACACCGTGAAGACAGATATTACTGTTTGAAACCACATCACCGGGGATAATTTTTGACTCAGCGACACGTAACTAACACGTAATATAAATATCTACCAACGGGAAGATAGGCAGGTGAGCTGTGATGTATTCAGACAAGTAGGTAATCAGCCTTGAAGTTTGGGAGGCCCCAGGAGGAGAGCGTGAACGGAAGCCTGCACGCCAGATGTCTCAATATTGCAACGTTACAAACCAAGCTGGCAAAAAGTTACATACGGTATGTTTATCCTACCTACCCTGACAAACATACCTTTCTAGCAACAACAACAAAGAGGCTAAGGGTTTTGTGGCTGGCAGAACACCAGAGATGACTGAGTTTATTTCTTCTTGCGCGTGCCGGCATGCTGTTGATGGGCTAGCGCTGCCTGGATGTCTTAAATAAGATGAAGACATACTAATTCAGAAATGATTCTATATTCTGTGAAATTTCTCTTAGGTGCCTCAGTTTCAGCATGAATGATGTTTGCAGTAATCAAGATTTTCATGTCCTTTCGAGTTTTGTTACGGAAATGCCCTGAAGCAGCTGTCATGGATGGGCTGACTTGTGTCCCCCTAAAATTTATCTCTTGAAGTCCTAAACCCCAAGATCCCACTCAGATGTGACTGTATTTGGAGATGAGGGTCCTTAAAGGGGTGATTCGGTCAAAATGCGGTCGCAAACGTGGGCCCTGATCCGGTCTGACTGCTGTCCTTGTAAGAGGAGGCGAGGACACAGACACCCACGGAGGGACGACTGTGTGAGGACGGGGGAAAAGACGGTGTCTGCACGCTCGGGAGAGATACCTCGGAAGGAACCAAACCTGCCAACTCCTTCGTCTTGGACCTCCAGCCTGTAAAATTGTGGGACAATGAACATCTGGTGTTTGAGCCACTGTGTCGGTGGCCCTCTGTAACGGCAGCCGTGGCAAAGGAACACGGCCCCTTTCCCGTCAGGCTTCTGCCTCTGGACTGCAGAGCACATGACGTGGTGGCGTCCAGAGCCTGAGTCCCCGCAGGGACGGATCCTCAGAGGGGTGTGCATTCTTACCCACACGGGTGCCCGGGGGCGTGAGGCCTTCATTTCTGCTGGAACCCCAATGGAGAAAGGCTGAGGTAAGGATCTAACCAGGAGGTGTGGGTAAAGCCCAAGGGTACAAAACAGGTGTATTTTCACCAGAGATGCTGAGTGAGTGTAAGACGTGGAGAAAGCAACGTAATTTTTCATGTGTTTCTAAAAAGTTTCTTAAAATATTAAAAATTTTTATTAACGTTAGGAAAACATGTGGGTCGAGATGGGGAATGACTGCTAGTGCTCATGACTTTGTTTTTTCTTACTGTTGTAGCGAGATAAATACAACATAAAACTCACCATCTCTGAGTGCACAGCTCAGGGGCGTCAGGCACACACACACTGTCGTGCAGCCACCCCCACCACCCGGCTCCAGAACTTTCCATCTCCCCAAACCGGGACTCTGTTTCCACGAAGCGCTGACTCTCCCTGCCCCCTGCTGCCCCCCACCCCAGGGGCTCCCACCGTCTACTGTCTGTCTCTGTGGACAGGACTCCTCTAGGAACTTCCTGTGAGTGGGGTCATGCAGGACATGTCCTTCTGTGTCTGGCTTCTGTCACTGTGCACAGTGTCCTCACGGTCTGTCCACATGGTGGCAGGTGGCAGGACGTCCTTCCTTGCGGAGACTGGATCATATTCTGTTGTGTGTGTGTGTAGGCCATATTTTCCTTTCATGTCATAGAGCAAGAGGTGGGGAGAACGGTCTCCCCAGGGCCTGAACCGGGTTAGTCACAAAAGCAGGTGGGGACAGAGATGCCTGTGTGCTTAGTAAAGGTGTGTGCGTTTGTGATGTGTGGGACCTTCTTTTTTTAAACATTTTTTTAGTGTCTATTCATTTTTGAGAAAGAGTGCAAGCCGGGGAGGGGTGGAGAGAGTGAGACAGAGAATCCCAAACAGGCTCCATGCTATCAGCACAGAGCCCGACGTGGGGCTCGAACCCATGAGCCGCAAGATCATGATCTGAGCTAAAATTGGACACTCAACTCACTGAGCCCCCCAGGCGCCCCTAGGCGGGGCCTTCTAATGCAGCATTGCCCCATCAGAGTTTCCGTGATGAAGGAGATGTTCTGTATCTGTGCCTTCCACCATGGTAGCCACTAGCCACGTGTGGCTCTCAAACCCCAAATTAATTAAAATTAAACTACATTTGGGGCGCCTGGGTGGCTCAGTCGGTTAAGCGTCCGACTTCGGCTCAGGTCATGATCTCACCATTCCCGGGTTCGAGCCCCGCGTCGGGCTCTGTGCCGACAGCTCGGAGCCCGGAGCCTGCTTCGGATTCTGGGTCTCCCTCTCTCTCTGCCCCTCCCCTGCTCATGCTCTGTCTCTTTCTCTGTCAAAAATAAATAAGACATTTTATAAAAAAAAGAAAAAAAAAGAAAAGAAGGAAGCACAGGTGTTTGTCTCCATCCGGGTTCCTTCCAGACGGCCTGGGGGGGGGGGGGTTGGGGGGTTGGGGGGTTGGGGGGAGGCGGGTTGCAGGGTCACATGAGTAATGAGGACGTAGCTTTACACACAGCATAACATTGGAAAGCGACAGTGCTGTATGAAGACTCAATTCGAATGTGGCAAGAGCACAAAGATCATGGCCAGTCCCGGCAGGGAGGGGAGGGGGTCTGATGGAGGGGATTGAGTTCTCGCTGTTGAAAGAAACTTGTAAGCAAATGTGGCAAAATAGCAAGGCTTATTACACCTCAGCGGCGGCGTGCACCGTGTTCTTTGTTTGAAACGTTCTGTGATAAAGAAGTCTCGGCACTGAGGGGATTCAGAGAGCCGGTCAGGCATCCACTTGATCTGCTTTTGGACCAAGAAAGTCTGTGAAACGGTAGGCTGAGAAGCAAAAATCTCACAAGTGGCTGACTTGAACCGAAACGTTCCTCCTAATGGGTAGGGTGCTGCTGCTTTCCCGGGAGAGACGAAAACAAGTGGTTACCTTGGAGGGCTGGCTTCCAGCTGGGTTTTACTTTTGCTGTAGAGCTGCGGATTTCGAGTTGTTTGGA
Organism: Lynx canadensis; assembly: GCF_007474595.2. Lineage (NCBI taxonomy): Eukaryota > Metazoa > Chordata > Mammalia > Carnivora > Felidae > Lynx > Lynx canadensis. Next base: position 2,724,754 of record NC_044304.2, on the reverse strand, counting down.
CAGTGGCGTTGCACTTGGGAGTGGCCCGCGGGGGCACCGGAGGGTCCAGGACACTGCCTCCAATCGAATCTAGAAGCGTGCTGTAGGTGGGAGCCGCAGGGGCCGCCCCCACCTGCCTGTTTCCCACACACGTGCCCCGGGGGACGCCTGTAAGCTCACGCTCCGCGTCTGTATTTACTGAGCACCTGCTATGTGTCCGATGCTGTTGCTGTGCTGGGAGAGACCTTGGGACATGCTGCTGTTCCTGCGGGGGAGGGACAGAGACGATCGGGTGGCACTGGGAAGAAAACCCCAGCAGGGCGAGGGGACAGAGTACTGCCACTGTCCTAGACTGACTCGGGGAGGGCTTGTTGGAGGAGGTGACATCTGACAGGAGGGGATGCGGGGGGGGGCACTGTGAGAGGACCCCTCTGGCTGCCAGGATGCCAGCGAGGAGAGGGCGGGTGCCTGGTGGGGGTGACGCACCAGGCTCCGCCGGCCCCCAGCTCCCGCGAGGAACCTTTGCACTTTACTCTGAGTGGTTGACGCTCAGCATTCTGCTCGGCCTGGAGGGCACTCCGTGTGTCGTCCCAGCTGGGCAGCAAGCCACTTAGAGGGACAGGAGCCGTCACCGCATGCCTGGCTTTGGTCCAGAATGTGTGCGGAAGTACCAGGGGCTCGAGCAGTGCTGGCCGCGGTGCCTTTGTCCTTGGGACCCCCTGCCCTGGAGCACACACACGTGCACACACACACACACGCACCTTGCCTCATTCCCGGCTGGCTTTGCGGCAACTTCCTTCTGTGATCCATACTGGTGTTGGCTAAAACCTCTGATGCTGCTTCTCTCAGACAAACGGACTGTTACCTTTGAGGATGATATTTAGCAGATGGGGGCGCTTGGGTCACAGAGATCTGGGTCTGGATCAAGCACTTGACCTGTGTCACAGTGGGTCCTCAGAGGTTCCTCATTCAGAAACGGGACAGGTGGTCACAGTGGCGCCTTCTCAATGGCAGTAAGGGGAGAGTGAGGTGGACAAAGGCCTCAGTGCTGTGCTTCCTGCAGAGCAAGCTGGCAGTGAAACTCATTCTCGTGACTAAGAGTTTTTAGTTTCGTGCTACCTGATTTTCCGTATCTCAATAATTGGGGGATCCATCGGCTCCTTGGTTGCAAAATACCATTCAAGTCTAGCTTTGTCAGAAGAATGTCGATGTCCAGATAAAGCTTGCTGCCCGCACAGATGAGCCGAGAAGTCAACCAGTGGGCTCAGGCCCTGACTTTGTCACTTACGGTGCCTCGGTTTTCCTCACCTGTAAAACGGGGGCAAGGAGGGTCCCCAACGCACAGAGGTGTTAATGACATTGTGTTAATTCGTGAAAAGTGCTTAAAACCAAGCCTGCTCTCTTAGCAAGGTCTTAACAAAGGCTAGTAGGTAGAGAAAGTACAGAATTACTGTCGGCATCCCGAGCAGCCGACGTTCAGGGTCCGACGGAACTTACGAGCTTCCCACGAGGGCGTTCCCAGAACTCCGTGATGCAGCCGGCTCCTGTGTTTATCTGTGGTTCCAGCGCCCAGCCTCCGACGGCTTTTCCCCTCCCCGCCACCGGAGCCAGCCTCGCCCCGGGACCTGCTGCGACCCCGACGTTTCCCGCGGCCGCCCAGCCCCCCGGGCCTGTCAGCGTGGCGGGGTGTGGCGGGTACCAGCCCTGCACCAGCTGGCCCCCGGAGCCTGCCCCAGCGCCCAGCGCCACTCCCTCCTACCAGGTACCAGCCCGGCCTCTCTCTCACTGGCACCTCACCTTTGAAGCCGCGGGTAGCGTTGAGTGGGAGCGTGCAGCGGGTGGCCCGCGCTAGCAGACAGACGGGCACACAGACGTCCCTTCCCCGCGCTCCTGTCCCTGCCTGTGACCGGGAGCCGGGGACGAGCGTGAGCTCATCTGGCACTTCTGGTGCTGCTGCTGCCATCTTCCCGACCCCTTCTCTGGGCCTGGAGATCCAGCCGCTCGGAACTTCCAGCACGTCCCGTGCCGGACGTGGTCCAGACCCCCGGGCCTCTGCCGCCCACCGCTCGTCCCCTCTAACTCCAGCAAATGGCACCACGGGCCGCCCCGCTGGCAGAGCTCGCTCTGTTCGGCTCCGCCCTCTTCCTCTGTCCCTTGCCTTTGCTTCCCCAAGGCCTCTGAGGCGTCTCCCCGCAGCCCGTCCCCCGAGCTCCTGCCTGTCCCCAGGGCCCACTCCTGACCCCTGCTTTCACGCTCACCTGCCTGTGGTCCTGTTCCACGTGACGACCCGAAGGCTCCTTTGCACGTCACCCAGACCCTCCCCGAGTCCCTGGCCCCAGCTGTCACCCCAGCCCCTAGTCCCCTGCTCTGACCGCCTCCGTCTTCTGCAAGCCCACCAGCTGGCTCCACGTGGGGGCCTCTGTGTCCTGACCCTGCGGGGAACCCTGTCCCCACGTCCTCACGTACCACCCTCCCTGCGCTGCTCCCGTGCGAGCTGTCTCAGGCTGGGCATTGCCCACAGCGCTTCTGCCCTCACATGTCAACATTTCCACGAGAGCGGCCACGTCCAGCTCGCTGGTCACTGCGTCCCCAGCTCCTGAACCGGCCTGTCAGAGTCGGAGCTCAGGAACTGTGAACGTGAGCCGAGCCGCGTGCGGAGCCGGCGAGGGCACGCCTTGCCCCTGCCCTGAGGGGCCCTCTCCCCGCTCCGTGTCTCTCCGGGGTAACCCCCTCGCAGGACGGTTACAGCCGCGAACCAGCGACGGATGCCGGCAGCTACGAGAACAAACAGGATCCCCTGCCCGCTGCCAGCCAGCGTCGGCTCCCGGCCTCGGCCGTGCCGTGCCAGCCAGGTGGGCCTCTGTAAGGGGCCGCCGGCTTCACTGTGGGAGCAGCCGCCGTGGAGCCACATTTTAAACTTGCCCAATTCGTAGGAGGTCCAGGGGTCGTGTGACCGTCAGGGCTGCCTTCTCAAATATGCGCCCAAGTCTCAACTAGGGCCGGGCCCGTGTAGGAGAGAGAGGGAGAGAAGGATGGAGAAGCAGAGAGGCGGAACTGGAAGGAGATCTGGAAGGAGGGGGCTTCTGCTGAGGACTTGGACTTGAGGGGTGGGAGAGGCCGGGGCCCTGGCCTCCAGCTGCAGCTGAGACTTCCAGGAAGTTCAAGGCCAGTAGCACCTGGGACCATGCTGGTTCTAGGCAGCGGGAGAGCCCGTTGCCACGGCTACGGGGGGCCGGGATTCCCACTGCTGGGAGGGGGGAGGTTGGGGGCAGAGGGGTGGCTTTGCAGAGAGGTTTTGTTTGCCCTCAGGGACTAAAGGAACGCGTGTCTGGCCCGGCGGTGGGTACGGCCAAGCACAGCCCCTGCAGCAGGCGGCCACCGCTAACGCAGGACAGCCAGTCAGCACCCTGGCCCTGAGCTGCACGGAGAACGACACCTGCCTGCCGGCCGCCAGCGCTCTGCCCGCGGCCTCCGTCTCCACCCTGCCTTCCTACACCCCGACCTCCTACAGCCCCACGTCTGCCCTGGACGCAGGTAGGGCGCATTTCCGTGTGCGCACAGGCCGTTCCTGAAGAGGCGCCACAGCCAACCCGGCGCCCCGTCTGGGTTTTCTCTCTGCTTCCTAGGACCGAGCCACCCGAGCTGTGACCTGGCTGAGCGCTCGGCAACCGGTCCTCACCGCCCCTCACCGCCGCCCCCCCGGCCGCCCCCCCCACTCCCAGAGCCCAGGGGCTCCCTGTGGGGCGGCCCCGGGAACAGCCCCAGGGCCGGTTCTGCCGGCAGCCTGGCCGGAAAGCGCCCGAAACCCAAGGGTGGCCCCAGGCAGCCCCTGCTTCACTACTGTGACGTCTGCAAGATCAGCTGCGCCGGCCCCCAGGTCAGCTGCCCTCCACCCCCCGCCGAGCAGGCCCTGGGGACCTTCCTGGGGACCGTCCTGCCGCCTCGGGTAGCCACACGTCAGGGGTGTCCTGTTCCGGAACTGGCGGTGACACGGGCGCATCAGAACTGCCTTTCCGGCGCGCTTGTGGAGGACACGAGGGCAGGCGCAGCGCTGACCGCTGGCGGCGGGAGCACGGGCAGAGGCAGGCAGCACCCCCTCCTGCGAGCAGCCACGGCAGTTCCGAGAGGCCCGGGGTGGGGTGCACCCTCGTTGCAGGGCTGCTCGAGCAAAGGTGCACCTAGAGCAGGGTGCCTGGTGGACAAGAGCAAGGGTGTGTGTGCTCTGTGCGCGTGTGCGTGTGTGTTGTGTGTGCGTGTGTGTGTGCTGTTTTCTAAGAGGGACGCCCCCCGGCCGTGCTCACAGATAACCCAGCTGGCGCTCTGGAAAGGTTGTCAGATGCTAGGGCTCCATGTTGACAGAGGACAATGCGCTAATTTTGTCTTCTTTTTATTTATTTTTAAGTTTATTTTGAGAGAGCGTGTGTGCACGCGTGCAGGAACAAGAGAGAGGGAGAGAGAGAGAGAGAGAGTTCATGAGAGACTAGCGGAGAGAATCCCAAGCAGGCTCCACGCTGTCAGCACGGAGCCCGACGTGGGGCTCGAACTCCAGAACCGTGAGATCGTGACCTGAGCTGAAATCAAGAGTCGGGCGCTGAACCGACCGGGCCCCCCCGGGTGCCCCCATGGCACTCTCTTTGTGCTTGTCTTCACCGGCACGTGTGCGTGCATTTTGTTCAGTGTGACCTTGTCGCCTGGGCCGGCTCCCGCCTCCGCAGCCACGTCGGGATCCTGAGTTGGCCCTTCCCCGCCCCGCCCGCCACTCCATCACCTTGTGCGCGGAGCTCCGTCAGCTGGCCTCCTGCGGCCAGGGCAGTACTGGTGCCTGTCCGGGCGTCCGTCTCCGTAGCCTCTCTCCCCTGGGGCGGCCCAGGTGGCCGTGCAGCCAGGGGCACAGGGACCTGTCCCAGCACTCCTCCCTGCTTTGTCTCCCTGTCTCTCTTCACACGCGACGCACGCGTTTACGGCGAGGAGTCCGGTAGCCGCACGGCCACTGCAAACGCGTCCTGTTGCTTTGAGCTCGGAGCTCTGCAGCGTGTTCTGCCGGCCGTTCTATCCTTCCACTGCAGCATCACCACCTCGCCGTGTCAGGGGAAGGCCAGGGGCTCAGGGGGGGGCCGGGCACCCAGGAACTCGCACTTGCCGTGGCGATGGAGCTAGAGGTCAGACCCGGGTTGTGGGCAGCCGCGGGGCTTAGCTACGGTGGTGCGTGGGGATCGCAGGCCTGAGCTGCCATACTTGCTGCAGCTCCGTGGGCTCTGTCCTTCTAGACTCTTCTTTGCCCCAAGGCTTTCACCGTGTGTGTGTGTGTGTGTGTGTGTGTGTGTGTGTGCGCGTGCACCTGCTGTTGCTTGGGTAAATGCTCACAGGTTTCCTGTGTTCCGGAGAGTGTCCCCTCCTGCTCCTGTCCCCGCTTCCCACCTGCCCCCGAACCAGCCCGTGTGGGTTTCCCCGAGATCTCTTCCCTGCAGGGCATGCTGACCCTTGGCATGGTCAGAGCGCGTTGGTTTAGCGGGCCCACTCTGGGGGTGTTCGCTGCGGCCGGCCTTGTCCTCAGGATTCCCAGGGAGGAGTCTGGTCACTTGCCGGACGCTGCCAGATCCTTTGGGCTCAGGCCTGTGAGTCCTGGCAGCCTCCCTCGCGTGGACCCCTCGTAGCCGCGCTCCAACGAGGAGACGTGCCCTTGCTGTTGCGGTCGTGTGTGTCCTTGAGTGGTTTCCGAGGTCAGATGCTGAACAGCCAGAGTTTTCCTTCGGAGAAGCCTCTGAAACCACGTGTGTGTTTCTTCAAGGACACTTGCTTATTGATTTTCAGATAAGAGAAAGAAAAAGAAACCTTACGTTTTTCGGCCTGAGCTTCTGAGCCTGTTGACGGGGTTTAATAAAGTGGCTTGGTGGCCGGTGGACGGGGAGGGGGGCCACAGGCCCCCGCCTCCCCTGCGAGTGAACCGCACACACGCCCCTCAGGCCGCTCTCCCTCTCTGCCTGCAGACCTACGTCGAGCACCTAGAAGGGCAGAAGCACAGGAAGAAACAGGCGGCTCAGAAGATGGGCACCCGGCCTGACGGCAGCCCGAGCAGGGCGCAGACACAGCTGCGCTGTGGCCTGTGCGCCGTGTCCTGTACTGGGGCAGACGCCTACGCCGCTCACATCCGGGGGGCCAAGCACCAGAAGGTAGGAGTCCTCCCAGGCGACAGCCCGGTGGCACCATGGCCAAGGGGTTGGAGGGGGCGGCCGCCAAAGGCAAGGAGCTTATAGCTCCCTGCTATTAAAGTCACCCCGCCTGTGGGACAACAGCATGGAACAGTGCCCGGGCCTCGTACCCGGACCCCAGAGGGAACCTTCTGGGCTGTAGGTGTGTTTACGTGTTTATGGAAATAAGCATTTGTGTGTTGAGGGGATCAACCACGTGTTCCATTTGAAGTTCTGCTTTTTAAAGATAAATGGGTCAAATTAAACTAATATGATGAAAACACTAAGTTTAAAAAAAGTTTTTTTTCATGTTTATTTATTTTGGAGAGAGAGATAGAGTGCGAGTGGGGGTGTGGGGGCAGAGAGAGACGGAGACACAGAATCCCAAGCAGGCTCCAGGCTCCGAGCTGTCAGCACAGAGCCCGACGCGGGGCTCGCACTCACGAGCTGTGAGATCATGACCTGAGCCGAAGGTGGACGCTTAGCTGACTGAGCCACAGAGGTGCCCCTAAAATGCTAAGTTTTAGCTGTTTCAGATTCTATGTCTCCCTCTCTCTGACCCTTCCCTGTTCATGCTCTGTCTCTCTCTGTCTCAAAAATAAATAAACGTTAAAAAAAATTTGTAAATGCTGTTTTAATGTCAATTTTAATAGCAATGTTTTAAGTGATATGAAATTGTTTAACATCAGTGCTTTTAATATGTATTCCTATTTTATTTATTTTATGTTTTTTTGTATTTTACTTTTGAGAGAGAGAGAGAAGGGGAGGAGCAGAGAGAGAGAGAGAGACAGAGGGTCCAAAGCAGGCTCTGTGCTGTCAGCAGATGTGGGCTCGAACTCACAAACCCTGAGATCTTGGCCTGAGCCAAAGTTGGACATTTAACCGATGGAGCCACCCAGGTGCCCCATATTCCTATCTTAACATCAGCATTTTTGTGCGGCCTTCAGAATGCACATAGTATGTCTTCTTATGGAGAGACTTGATGGGATTCCCACCTGAGGGAAGGTCGGGACACACCTGCCTCTCCCCCGGGGGTCTGCTCTTCCCGTGCTGCACAGCGAACTTCTGGAAAAGCAGCCCCCTTCCCAGGTGGTGGTGGTAACTTGCAAGGTGACTCTGGTCACGGGGCGTGTGCCGAGGGCGGGTGGGGACGTTCCTGGGGAACCAGCTTCAGGCCGCATGGTTACCGAGCAGGAGGGTTAGGAGGGAACCTCCTCCAGGTGCCCTCCCTCACGGCTGGCCCTCCCCCCGCCCCCCGCCGCGGGACCGTCTTCTCCCCTGCACTCCTCAAGAGCCTTGTCTCCAGCGCAGCCGGGGCAGGCTCTCAAAGGCGTGAGGGAACCCACAAACCCCTCAAAGGAAAGAGCGACCCGTGGAGGAGGGGAAGCAAGCAGGTGGAGGAGGGGGGGGAGGGGGTGCCCAGGCCTGGCCGCGCAGGGGTGCAGGCGGGAGAACTGGGGCCCCGGAAGGGTGGGCTGTACTGCGGGTCCGGGAGAGCCTGCAGCCAGCTCTGGGCGGGGGCAGGTCTGAGCTGTGAGCGTCAGACCCGGGGCGAACACGGCAGTTGAGGGAGGGAGAGGCAGTTGGGGCAGTTGCCTCGGAGGCAGTTGGCGTGAGGACGTTGCAGGTGGTAGTCAGTCCTCCCAGTAAGTACGTTTGACGGGGGGGGGGTGGGGGGGGGGTGGGGGGGGTGGGGGGGTGGGGGGTGGGGGGGGTGGGGGGGGCGGGGGATGCCGAGGATGGGGTGTGACCGGATCCCGGGTGCATCTGTGTCCGTGGATGTGTCCACACATCCCTGAAGAAGGTGGAGTGTGTCCGTGGACATCTTAGCAGTGGCCTCTGGCCACACATCTCGCCACACACACCGTGTCCCGTCCGGGCCGGGCCCGGGGCTGGCGCTGGGGTTGCAGAAAATGGCCCTTTCAGCCCGAGCCAGTGCCATTTGGAGGGGGGTGGGCGTAGGCAGCACAGGATGTTGACGTGTTATAGGTCCTGCCTGCGCAGGACTGGTAGGGCCTGGAAGCAGGAAGGAGCTTCTAGAAGGAGTGGGGCTGGAGAGCCCGGGGCGTGTCACTGGGGGCTGGGGTGGGAGCGGCGCTCTCCCCTCCGTAGGCTCCCAGCCCTGCACACCCCCTAGGTGTTCTTCCTGTCTCTTCAGGAAGGCCGAGGAGGCCCAGAGAAGGCCTGACAGGGGACCTGGGTCTGTTCCAGGTCTTCAAGCTGCACAGCAAGCTGGGGAAGCCCATCCCCCCCATAGAACCCGTGCCGGGGAACTCCAGCTCGGCCACGGCCGCGGGCGCCAGCAGGCCGGCCCCCCTCACCGCGGAGAGTCCCCCCACGGCCTCTGCCAAGCCCACAGCCCCCGCCGGCCCCAGCGCGCATGCCCTGAGCAAGCCAGGGCCAGCCAGGAGACTGGCGGCTTTGAAGGCCTCGCGCCTGGGTACGTGTCTGCGTGTCACAGCCAGCCACCCACGCCCTGACTCACTCCTCACGCTGGGATTTCAAGGAAGCGCTTGTCCATTTAACTTGTGTGCGTGCGTGCCCGCCATCCCGACTCTGGAGGGACGAGCCTCTGGATGGAGGGCGGGGATGGGGAGAGGCAGGCACCTTCCGGCCACACCGTGGTAGCGCCTCTCACACCCCGGTGCTCGTGGCGAACAAAGCGGGCTCTGATGAGTTAGGTGGGTCCCGGGAAGTTAAGGGGGGGCTCCTTGCCACTCCACCTGCAGCCCGCCTCCCCTGGGTGGGGGCGCACCCGCCGTGGCCTGGGCAGTGGAGGCAGGCAGGTGGCACCAGCCAGGCGGGTAGCTAGGATTGTGTGTGACGCCCTCGCTCCACCGACTGCTTAAGGGCACCTCCTGATTTACCCTCCACGACTCTCAAAAGTAGCTTTTGTCACGATCCCAGTTTGCAGAGGGAAAAACAGAGGTGAGGCGAAGCCCCGGCCACCTCACACGCGGTGCAGATGCGATTCAGACCCAGGTCCGGCCGACAGGCTCTGTGCCCCCCGCCCTGCTGCACCCGGGAAGCAGGGGGAGGACTTACCTTACTTTGAGCCTCAGCAGCACCGTGTTTTGAGTAACCACGTGCTACTGAAGGTGAAACCATGAAGCAGCATGGCTAACAGATGGGTCTCCCCCGTGAGGCCCGGTGAATTTGCCCCACGGGGCTGGGCTGACCGTGTCCCCAGTCCACCTGGAACTCTGTCCTCCGTCACCTGAGGGATGCAGAGTTGGAGCGGCTGGGGGCTCCTCTGGGCGGGGGGCGACAGGGCTCTCTGTGGATGCGTTCGGATTTCCGCCAAACCCTGTGTGGGCCTTGTTCTCTCAGCTGCGACCCAGGCCGGCCCAGAAGGGTCTTTCGGGACCTGGATCTGACTGACTGACGTCACGGGGGCTGGGGGTGCGGGTGACTGGGCAGCAGGAGACCTCGGTTTCCATGTTGTCCACCCTCCGCACTGGAGGACTGGAAGCCAGCCGTGGTCTCCGGCCGGAGCGGGCTGTAAGCAGTGCAGTCCTCCCTTCCAGGGCCCCCCGAGCCGCAGGCAGCGGGCAGCAGACTCCCCGAAGGGGCACACCTCGTATCAGATGGGTCTGGGGAACCGCCCACCGGAGGAGGCTCTGCAGAAGCTTCTGGAAGGTGTGATGTGCAGCCCGTGGGCCCAGGCTACGTGGAGGAGGTAACTGCCAGGCAGCCGTCGTGATGGGGCCATCGGTGTGCGCCCGCCCTGTCACTGGGCCGTGGCAGAGGATCTGGGCAGGGCCCAGACTTCAAGATCTCGCCCCGCTCTCCTGAGGTGTACACACTTGTCCACGGGAGAAGCCCGCGGGAAGGCCCGGGCCCTGGGCTTCAGATCCTGAGACAGACCGGCACTTCCTGAGCCTTTTCCCGCTGGGAGGAAGGCAGAAAGGGGGATCTGTGTCCTGCCGAGCTTCTCCCCGCAGGCACGCGATTCTCGGGCTTTAGCAGCCGGTGTGCACCCTGCGTGGCCGGCATCTGACACCCAGAGCCTCGGCAGTGGCCCTGCAAGGCCTGCCTCCAGCAGCCTTCTAGAACCAGACTTGGAAGCCGCCTCCCCTGGCTGGCTGCTTCCGTAGTCCCAGCCTCGCTTCCTCCTCCTCCGTGGCTGAAAGCATTAGCGTTTCTTCTGTCCTCAGGGTGATGTTTTTGTTTGACCAATTCAGCATCTTCTGTTTTGTCTGGAGAAATAACCACCCAGATAGATTGCTGCCACGGGAGGCCCTGTGGTTGGGCAGTTAGGAGATAGTAAGGTGCTGAAAAGCCTGAGGAAACACAGAAGGGGCCTGTGATGGGTGGAAATCACCATAGGGCGGAGGCCAGAGCCCTGCGGGACCCGCCTGGGCCGTGGGTACTGTTGCCTGGGGTGGGGGTGGGGCAGTGGGAGGAGGAGGGGGGCGGGACAATGGCAGAGGTGGCCCGCGGGCACTGGCTGGCGTGTTGGTGAAAGGCCGGCTACCCTGAAACCCACTTGGCAGGCGGGAAGCCAGCGCGCGGGCCTGGGGACCCCTAGGAGGGCCCGGCGCCCTGGAGGTGACGGGAGGCGACCCTGCCCGGAGACCAGACCCGCTGCGGGGCAGCCCTAACTCAGCTGAGCTCTGTGTCACAGGTGTGTAACGACGAGGGCAAGGTGATCCGGTTCCACTGCCGGCTGTGTGACTGCAGTTTCAACGACGGCACCGCCAGGGACTTGCATGTGAGGGGACGGCGGCACCGGCTCCAGTACAAGGTGCGAGGGGCTGGGGAGGACCTGCCGGGTCCGCATCCTCCCTTTGTCCCCCGAGGCTGAGCCCCCCCCACCCCGGCCCCTCGAGCGGCATCCAGACCTGGCGTTTCCCGCTGCCGGGAGGAAAACCCAGAACTGTGTTTGCTCATGGCCCGTGGTCTCTTGCTGCGGAACGTGTGGTGGGAAAACCGTGCCTGAGTGATGCAGCAGGGCGTCCTGGAGCACGCAGGACAGGCTCACGCCGGCCGCCTCCTGTCCCCAGCCCCGGCCGGGTTCTCTTTTGGCCTCTGCCGGGAGCCCGAGCTGGCGTGCAGCTGAGACGGGGCTCGGGGCTGAGCAGGTACCTGGGGGCCGGGAGGTCACGGCCGAGGGGCTGCTACTGCCACGGGGGCGTCGGGCTGTCCAGGCTGAGCCACATCTTCGGGGAGCCTGGCCTCCAAGGGGTCCGGGTGCCAAGGGCCTTCCGGCGCCAGCAGGGTCCTTGTTAGGGGGTCCGCTCCCCACACAAGGGGGGGTGGCTCTTGGGTCCCTCAGCCCTGTGGGGTCACCCAGAGGGGCTGCCGGCTGTCTCCCTCTCTCAGGTGTGCAGGGCACCGGGCCCTGTCACGCGTGCACACGGCCTTGTGCTTGTCTGTGCACAGCCCGTGTAAAAAGCGGCTTCTGGCTAGTTCCCCGTTCTTTAGCAGCTTTATTGAGATGTCATCCGCACGCTGCACACTTTACCCACGTGAGCGCACAGGTTCGTGGCTTTTGCTGCGTCTGCACAGAGCTGTGGCCATCGCCTTTCTGTAATTCCAGAACACTCCGTCACCCCCAAATGAAGCCCACCCTTATTAGCAGTTGCCCCCACAGTTTCCCCCACGAGCCCCCTTCCCGTCCGTGGGTGAGCCTGTTCTGGACGTTTCACACACTCGGACTCACACCCCGTGGGGCCTCTCGCGTCCGGCTCCCTCCCTGAGCGTTGTGTGTTCGGGGTCCATCCACGGGGCGACGGGGGGGGGGGGGGGCCTCGCTCCCGTGCATGGTGGACACGCCGTGTGTGCCTGCTCATCCGTCAGTGGACGCGCGGGCTGTTCCCACCCCACGCTGCTTAGACGGTGCTGCACTTTCTGGATGATGGAAGTAAACGCTCAACACAGAGTCCAGGAGGGAATCTGAGATACTTTGGAAAACACGGATTGCTGAATTCCACACAGATGCCGCTTCCCCCGAGCGACCTTGATTAGAAATAAACATCTTGGGTTGGCTCTGCGGCGACTGGTCAGCGGTCGGCCGTGGGGTCTCGCGGTGCTGCTGATTTCCTTCTTCCCTGGGCAGCGTGGGCCCTTGTGGCCACACCTGGGCGGCGTCGGGTCGGGCCACAGAAGGCCGTGTGGGCTCCCTGGGCTCCGGGCCCTCGTCTAAAGGAAGGTCTGCCATCTCACAGCCCTTCTTGCCCTTTCCAGAAAAAAGTGGACCCTGACCTTCCGATCGCAGTGGCGCCCAGCCCCAGAGCCCGGAAGCTGCTGGAGGAGAGGCTGAGGCGGCGGAGGCAGCTGGGCAGGAAGCGGCTGGAGGGGATGCGGCGCTGGCACGCCGAGATGAGGTGCGCGGGCCCCGCCGGCTGCCTCACCCTCCCGCACACCCTCTGCTCCCTTTGAGGCCCCAGGCCCGGGTGCTCACCCCTGCGAGGTGGGCAGGGGACACCGCCCTTGGCAGAGATGGTCAGGCTCAGGGCCTGCATTAGCATCTCGTAATACACGCAGGACGGCACAGCCACGGCAGCCACGGGACAGGCGCTCTGGGCCCCACTTCACAGGGACGCCCCGCGTCTCCGTGAACGCTGACCCCAGTGTCCTCTGACTTCTGGTGTCCCCCTGACCCCGGTATCCCCTGACCTCCAGTGTCCCTCCGACCTCCTGTGTCCCCTGACCTCCTGTGTCCCCCTGATCTCAGTTCCCCTGACCTCCTGTGTCCCCCTGACCTCCTGTGTCCCCCGTCCTCCTGTGTCACCTGAACTCAGTTCCCCTGACCTCCTGTGTCCCCCAACTTCCTGTGTCACCCTGACCTCAGTTCCCCTGAGTTCCTGTGTCCCCCTGACCCCAGTGTCCTCTGACCTGTGTCCCCCTGACCACCTCTATCCCCCTGACCACAGAATCCCCTGATCTCCTCTGTCTCCCTGACCCCGGGATCCCCTGGTATCTGTGTCCCTCTGACCTCCTATGTACTCCAGACCTCTGGTCTCTGCCTGAACCTTAGGGTTCCTTGTGTCCCCCTGAATCTTCATGTCCCCTGACCACCCATGCATTTGTCACATCCTCCTTCGCCCTCTGGAAAAGGTTCGAAGCATTATTGACATGGTGTCTGATGCTCAGAAGGTCCAGGCAGTGTCTGAGCTGGAGAGCAAGACCCAGGACAGACTCAGGATTGCAGCTGCCCTTCATTCCCTGCCTCTTGCCCTTGGCATATGTTCTCCCGACCCGCCTGGCCTCAGTCTCCCTGATATACGGCGGGCATTTGTGCAGGACCCACATCCTGGAGGTGGGCTTCCAGGGTCCCATCAGGCTACTGCGTCTGTCCCTGGAGGTCCTGGAGCCCCGACCTCACCTAGCATCGCTCTGATGTGACAAGCCCAGGAGACCCTCGGCTGCTTAGAGCAACCTGTCCCCCCTCTTCCCCCCAACAGGCGCTACGATCTATGTAGGAGGCGACTGGAGGAGGGGCCGCAGGCCCAGGAAGAACACCTTGGACCCTCGCCACCTGACCAGCCCCCTCCTTCCCTTCTGAGCAGGCCGGGGGCACCTACTGGCTCACCTCTGGTGGGTGGCGGCCTTGTCTTTGTGCCGAATGCCTCCCGTGGTTGAGGCCCCACGGGCGGGTGAGGTTCTCAGGCCCTCCCTACAAGGACCTGAATCTTGTAGGAGTGAGGAACATGACTTTGAACGAGGACCCCCAAAGGGTGCCCAGGGGTGGGAGCTGGAGGGCCTGAGGGCCATAGCCTCATCACCAGTCACGGACACGGGCCCCAGGCCTGGGTCCCATCACCAGCCACAGGCGTTCCTAGCTGTGGGGCCCCGGTCACCGTTTCCCTCTGGAGCCTCAGCGTCCATCTGTCCACGCACGCTGGGCCAGGGTGGGTTGGGAGCCCCCCGTGCCCACCTTGCCGAGGGGAAGGACCCCGCCGAGGTGGCTGCGAAGCCTCTGGCTCAGACATGTGAGACCACCTCAGAGGGGAGCCCACTGGCCCCACGCAGTCCTGGGTCCTCTCTGGCTCACCGCCTCGGGCGTCCCTAGCCTTCCTTCACCTGGCTCTCTGCTGCCACTTGCCTGCCACCCCCAAAGCCAGCCTGGCTCCGGGGCTCCCCATCCCCGGACAGGGCTGCGTGTGCCCTGCGGCAGCCGGGGCTGACCCTCATCCCCTCCCCTACCTGCCGGGTGCCGGAGCCTCTCAGCCCGCCTGTGACACTCTCCCCTTTGCCTGTAGCCCACACGGCGGCCGGAGTCCAGCGATGACCGGCATGTCATGTGGATGCATGCTGCCATCTACCCCACGGAGGAGGAGCTCCTGGCCGTCCAGAAGGCCGTCTCCCACGTGGAGCGCGCCCTCAAGCTGGTGTCCGACGTGCTGGCCGAGGAGAGCTCCGGAAGCCCAGAGCAGGAGGGCAGCGAGCACAGGTAGTGGAGGCTACTCTCTGTTCCCAGGGCCCAGGGGTGACCTCAAGCCGTTCTGGACAGGAGATGGCTGGCAGGAGGGCAGAGGCCGCCTCACCTGGGACGGCCTCTGAGCTGTCCGCGGTCTCTGGGGCTTTCCAGCCACGGGCAGAAAATTCCCCAGACTGACGTTTCCTATGGAAGGTGCAGCTACAGTGCCATTCACGAAGGGTTAACGGCATCTGTTTCCTGGTCTGCAGAACGGAGATAAGTGTGATTCACAGGGCGATGAAGGCCCCCCAGCGGGAGATGCCGCTGGGCCCCCATGAATCACCGCGCCTCCTTCCTGTGACTTGGGGCAGGGAAGCCCCTCCGCCTGCAGTCGGAGAGGAAGTCAGCCTTCCCAAGTCCCTTCTCTCCGGGGACTGCTGCTTTGGCTCCTCGTGGAGTTGTCTGGGTCACAGTAAAACGTAACCCGGAATTTACTGCCTGAACCGTTTTCGTGGGTCCGATTCGGCGGCACGGAGGGCATTCACCACCTTGTTTCCAGAACTGCATCCCCCACCGACCCAGCCACAGATCTGCCCCTGCTAAATTCCCGATGCCCTCGCCCCCTGCCCCCCACCCCCCAGTCCCCTGGCTCAGCCTGTCCAATGATCTGGACATTGAGCAGAAGAGGAGACCTGTGGCGTCGACCCGTTTGGGGTCTGGTTGTTACCAGTGTCTGCGCCCTCAGGAAGCGCCTGGGGCTACCTGTGAGTGACTTCCGAAGGGTCAGCCCCGGGCTCAGACTCGGGACCTCCCCTAGGACAGTGGACAGGGGTGCAAAGAGGCGCTCTTTCTGCTCTGCACTGACGCCCTTGCAGAGACGGCCAAACCCCCTCCCAGCTCCGAGGTCTGCCCGGGTGTAGGGTTCGCTCACCGGTACACGAGAGCTGGTCTGGCCCCAGGGTGACCCTTGCCCTCAGCCCTGCTCCAAGGGGCGCGGGGCCGGCTTCCCTGGGCTGGTGCTGTGTGGGGTGCATAGGAACGCCACGCCGCACCCCTTCACGTGACGCTCCCGTGTTCCCTCCGGTTTTCTCCCAGCACACGGGTTTTCTTTCTGTTTTTATTCATTTGCTTATTGTTTATGATTTTAAGTTTATTTATTTTGAGAGAGAGAGAGAGCGTAAGCAGGGGAGGGGCAGAGAGAGGGGGGAGAGAGGATCCCCAGTGGTCCTGCACTGAACATGGAGGCTGGGCAGTGGACACAGGCAGACCTGGGACCTGCAGGCCTTCCTCAGGTCTCCCCCCCCGCCCCCACCAACCCCCCCACCCCCCAGCAGCGCAATGTCACGCATGCCCACAGCACTCAGCAGCTGCAGAGTCGTGTGGCCCCGGGACAGTAGGGGTGGGGACCCAGACGGGTCAGCCTCCACAGGGCGCATCCCCGTGCTGCCCCTGCACGCCCCTGCCCTCCCCCTTCCCTCAGCCTGGCAGCTGCCCTGTGCCCGAACCACAAAGCTGACCTGGCTCCTTTAAGCCTTCACGTAACGCTTACGGCATGCCGCGTGTTCTGTCTCTGGGTTAATTTTCGAAACTTGGAAATGCGTTCTTTACAAGGATCGTAGCGAGCCGTCCTACGGCTGTTCTGTTATTCACTGTTGGAAAGAGCACGTTAGGTTTGGGTGTTTTTCTTGTATAGTGGAAGCTCCCCAACGTGCACAGAAGTTGATGGAACAGTGAGGCCCAGGTGCCGGGGGAGCGCCAGGTGCCGGTGCCCGAACCACGGACTCCACACGAGGCCTCCTCAGTTTCTTGGAAGGAAGCCTTCTGAGTCTGTGCCCTCTAGGATTTCAGTAGCCGTCCCTAAACAGCAAGGACTCGCGATTTAACAAAACCACAACACCATTGTAGTTTCACAGTCAAACAAGCAGGGTCAAAATTTCCGTTGTCCCACAGAGATCAGGATGTGGGTTGTTCTGTTTTACAGCGTGTGTGAATTGGGATCCAGCTTGATTGACGAACCTCTGCGTCTTTTTGTCTACTTGCCCCCCCCCCCGCCCACTCCCGCCCTGCCCCGGCTCTCTGCCCCTCTTCCCGTGGGAGGTGGGAATCTGTGGAGTCTGGTTCTAGCCCCGTCTGCAGCCATTCTGGGCTGGATTTGGCTGGTGGCCTCCCAGACCTGGTCCTCTCAGGCCATGTTGGGCTCTAGTGCTCTGTCGTCCAGAAACCAAGAAATACATAAAAAAACATAAATGGATTTTAAATTTTTTTTTAACGTTTATTTATTTTTGAGACAGAGAGAGACAGAGCATGAACGGGGGATGGGCAGAGAGAGAGAGAGACACAGAATCTGAAACAGGCTCCGGGCTCTGAGCTGTCAGCCCAGAGCCCGACACGGGGCTCAAACTCACGGACCGCGAGATCATGACCTGGGCTGAAGTCGGACGCTTAACCGACTGCGCCACCCAGGCGCCCCAAACATAAATGGATTTTAACAGATCAGGTCCCCTCCTATCCCGAGAAGTGTCACAAAACAAAGAGTGGCAACTCTTGGAGCCTGGTGGGGACTTTGTGTAGACACCCGCCGAGGGAGGGGCCCAGGTGGGGCCCAGCGAGGGAAGCGGCCTCGTGGGGCTGGAACACAGGGACCAGGGGAGGCCGTGTGGGAGAGGATGGCTGCCGCGAGTCGGCCTGGGAGAACTGGGGTGTCCCCCACCTGCAGAGGGGGTAGCACCGGGAGGTGATGTGTTGGGACAGATGCTGTAGTTAGGTTCACACTGCGCAAAGCTGGCCTGAGCTTCAGGGGGGCACTTGGGGACCATGTCCGGATGCCTCGGGGCCTGAGGAGAGAGGGCAGACTCCCGGCCGAGCACCTGGCTGGGCCTCCTAGCCAAGGAGCTGAGGTGGGGGCCCGGTGGCCCCAGAGACGCTCAAGGAGCACAGAGCCAGGGGCCGTGTGGGTGGCGCCATCTGGCTGAAGACCAGGGGCCACAGGGATGGCCATTGGTGGCCGTTTACAGAATGCAGAGCACAGCAGGTAGTAATGCCCGCCCTTACTGAGCGCGCGCAGTTTGCCGGTCTTGTTCCAAGGCGCATGTGCCCGTTTCCCAGATGGGGAAGCTGAGACAGAGGCCCAGCAAGGCGCCCGTGGTTGCGGGAGCGGGGGACCCCGGCAGCACTGCCTTCTCCAGATCCTTTCCCCTGCGGGTCTCACGCGTTTTCGGGCTTGTCTCCACAGCAGCGGCTCCCCCAGAGCTCGGGTCCTGAAGGGCGTGATGCGGGTTGGCCTCCTGGCGAAAGGCCTCCTCCTGCGGGGGGACAGGACGGTGCAGCTGACCCTGCTCTGCTCGCAGAAGCCCACCCACACCTTGCTGCGGAGAATCTCGGAGCAGCTGCCCCGGCAGCTCCCGGTAAGAGCCCGGCCTCTGTGCGTGGCGGGCACTTGGGCTCCCGGCTGGGGCGGCTGTGTTTCCGCGCGAGTCTGCTAGACGCGGACCGGGTTGTTTCTGTACAAAAGTTGACAAGAGGAGGAACTTCGGGGCTCCTTTATAAAACGAGTTTAGGGTCAGACTCAGGATGTCAGTGTCCTGTCAGGGTGCTGACTTACCAGCCACCACAGGGGCAGTTGGTGCCAAGGACTGCACAGGACCCTCCCCCTTCACAGGGGAGACGAGAGGGGACCGCGGCGGGTGGCCTGGGCTCCTCCCCTGGACTGTCTGGGACTTTCTCACCCGAAACAGTGACTGGGGAAGGGCTGAGAGCACGTCATGATTTAAATGGGTCTCAGGTTAAAAAATCAGTTCCCGGGGTGGAGGAGGCTCTCCTTCCTGGTGTGTCTGTCTCTGTTCCTGGGAGAATCCAGCACCGGGGGTCGCGCAGACCCAGATTGGCCCTCTGGGGTCCCCACTCTGGTCAGGAGGTGAACGAACATGCACCAGAGCAAGCTAGCTTCCAATGTGCTGTCTGTGAAGAAATGAAAGTCTGATGCCAAGGAGGGAGCACTGGCAGGGAGGGGGCACATCAGGATGGTGGGAGGTGTGTGTCCCATCAGGATGGAGCTAGAGGCGAGGGGGGGGGCTTGAAAGATGGGGGGCAGGATTGCTGGTCAAAGGCTTGAGGCCAGATGCTTCTGGTAGATGTTGCCAGGTCAGCCTCCAGCAGTTTATACAGAGGTTTGCCAGCCCAGCTGCCCCTCGACTTCTTGAGGTTCGTCCTCAGAGGCGATGCTGGTGCCTCATTATAGTTTTAATTTGCTTCTTTCTTAGCGTGGCGGTAATCTGTGTCATCACGTAAAAAGGGTCTTCCGTGTTTCTTTTCTGCAAACCACCTGTTTTGTCGCTCGCAGGTTTTGTGGGGTTTTTTCATTGGATCGCCGGTTTTGTTGTTGTTGAGCGGCGGGCGTTCTTTACATGTGAAGGCACCTACATGCAGGGTGTTTTCTGTACGCATCTCTACACGTGTGTGCTCCTAGAGGGTGGGGGCTGTGTCTCAGTCCTCCAGAGGTTACAGGCGCCCAGCACAGGGCCTGGCACTCGACCACATTCTTGCTCGTTTACGCCTGCTTCTCAGCTGCACTGACGTGGACTCATGTCACACTTGCGCCCCACAGATGGTGACAGAAGACGAGTATGAGGTCTCCTCTGACCCCGAAGCCAACATCATCATCTCCTCCTGCGAGGAGCCCAGGATGAGGGTCGCTGTGTCTGTCACCTCGCCCCTGATGCGGGAGGACCCTTCCACGGACCAAGGTGTGGCCAGGCCCTTCCGTCCAGCCCCACTCCCCACGCTCCCTGGTGACTGGGGGCCGCATCTGCCTCTGCTCTGGGTGGGGAGGGGGTCACAGCCACCAGCCTTCTGGCACTTCTGTCAGCCCTGGATGCTGCTGGCAGGTAAGAACTGGGCCTTGGGGCAGCAGAGGAAGCAAGGTGGCGACAGTCACATGAGCTCAGAGCACGGTCCTCCTCTTCCCTTTGCCTCCGGGCCTGCACAGACACCTGCTCCCCACCCCAGGGAGATCAGCTGTGCTGGGTCCCCGGGAGCTCAGCTGATTCTGTGTAGCAGGGGCCACAGGCAGCCCCATGGGCCCTAAGGCCTCTCGTGTGACACATGGGGGCCCTAGGGCTTGAGGCCGGTTGGCCGAGAGAGTGGGAAGGGCACTGGGCCAGGCCCGGGGCCAGCAGGGGCCTCAAGCCACTGCTGCGGTGAAGGCCAGCTGCCAGGAACACACCGTGGAGCTCACGGAGCCCCGGAACCTCGTGGAGCAGCCCCCAGAACTGTTTTCCAAACTCCAGTCGTGCCTGAACCCCCTTCATGATTGTTTTGTGACAGCGGAGGGCCACGAACTTCTAACGTTCTCCTTTAAACACTTTTTTTAATGTTCGTTTATCTTTGAGAGAGAGAGAGAGAGAGAGAGAGAGACAGAGCATGAGTAAAAGAGGGGCAGAGAGAGACACACACACAGAATCCAAAGCAGGCTCCAGGCTCTGAGCTGTCAGCAGAGGGCTCGATGCGGGACTCGAACCCATGAACCGCGAGATCATGACCTGAGCTGAAGTCAGACCCTTAACCGACTGAGCCACCCGGGCGCCCCTAACGTGCTTCTTTAAATCAGTTCATTTTTGTCGCTTAAATTTTGGGGGAGCAGAACCCTGAACCATTGGCGGGAACCATCCCCAGTCGTTATGGTCACGTAAGAAATAACCACAGCGGGATGAGACATCGTGAAATCCTAGCTGCAGGCCCCGCTAGGGTTTGCTCAAACACACGAACAAGGGCAGCCTGGGAGCGTCAGGCAGTGTGAGCGATCTGAGGCTCCTAGACGGGTGGGCAGGAGGGCGCCCCTCTGTGTCCCCCACAAGAGTGTCGGGCCCCAGGCTGGCTGTCACCAGAGGGCGACACCGGAGACGAGATGCCCTCCTCCCAGACCCACCCCGGACGGTTCCATCTCAGCCTGAAGCAGTGGCTGGGCTGTGACCCACCCGTGGGGACACTGATGCGTGAGTGAAGCTGTGTCCCATCGCCTGACCTCTGTGACCCGGGGCCTCCCGGAGCGAGGGGCGGAGAGCGTGAAGCAGTGGAAAGACCGCAGGAAGAGGCCCCTGAGTTTCTCCCAGATGCGGGGCCTTTGCCCTCGAGGACGGCACCTGTTCCCGTCCAGCCTGCTCTCTCCCTTGCTGTGATGCACACGGAAGCGTCTGGAAATCTGGCTTAGTTCATAGTTTTCCATCTGAACTGTGATTTGCCAACCGAGGGCGTCAGCACTGAAGGTGCTCGGTAACCAGCATTGCACTCCGTCCTCATGGGAGCTCTCCCGCAGAGGGAGAGCATTTCCGCAGAAATGACTTCTCTGGTCCTTGCGTGGCCTGGAGGAGAGATGGTCTGGAGCCCGGTGCCTTCCAGATAACAAGATGATGCCCAGGAGGGGCCGGGCCGCGTGGCCCAGGGAGGCGAGGGGGGTGGTGAGGGGTGCCGTGCCCACATGGCCCTTTCCTTCTAGAAGGAAGGCGGGTGCCTCAGCCTGACCCAGAAGACATCCTGAGCCCAGAGAAGTGCCTTCAGTCCCTGGCCGCCCTCCGCCACGCCAAGTGGTTTCAGGTCAGGGGGCCGGAGGGGGCCTCCGTCTGTGTCCCGGCGCTCGAGAGGGGCTTTGAATGCAGCTGTGGGAGACAGCCGTCTGCATGGCTACCCACGTCTCCTTGCCAGGCACTGACCCGACAAGACCCTTGTCAGAAACATAAAGGGAGTGACCCGGGCTGCTCTGGGGGATGGCGGGTACTGGAGGCTCCGAATTGGGCCGGATCAGTGGGTCTGTGCCACACCCAGAGTCCCTCCCGGCCAGCCTCACTCCCCAAGGGTCAGCCCTTGTCCCCGAGGCCACGAGCGCATGGCTTCCTGAGCTAATGGTGTACTTCTTCCCCCCCCCCGCCCCAGGCTCGAGCCAGTGGCCTACAGCCGTGCGTGATTGTCATCAGGATCCTTCGTGACCTCTGCCAGCACGTGCCCACCTGGGGGGCCCTGCCGGCCTGGGTAAGCAGCACCCCGTGGCTGGCCCTGCCCTGGGGAGCCCCCCAAGGGCCTCCAACAGCCTTGACAGGCCTCATTTTCTCTGAGACAGAGGTTCCCCTTCCCAGTGTTGGGCTTTCCGAAAAGGGGCCCAACTGAGCAGCCAGGAGGGGTGGGTGGGGAGGGGGCGGCCTAGGGGTCCGTCGGGGCCAGGAGGAGGCCTGCTGCGGAGCACAGCCTCATGAGACTGCCGTTACCTTGAACCGGCAACCTCACAGGCAGAACCAGAGAGCACGTGAGGCAAGGGTGCCCAGGACTGGCCTCGGGGCCGCCTGGTGCGTGCCCTCCCTCTTCCGAAGGGGAGACCCCCATGGCTCTGACAGCCCCTGGCAGTCAGTCCTGGGGCCCGTCAGGGGAGAGGAGAGAAGACAGAGGCAAGGGCACCCGTGCCCCCAAACCCCAGGTTGCCGTGCTGTGTCCGTGCACCTGTCGGCATGTCTGAGTCTGCCCATCTCATTTACTTTGGGGGACGTTTGCTTTCCATGTGCATTTCTGCTCCCAGCATCTCTCCCCCCGCCCCCAGAGCCGTGCTCTTGCACAAGTAGACCCTTCCCACCCTGGCCTTGCCATCCTTGGCCTCACTCACCCGCGAGGACCGTCTCCCAGACCAAGGGCTCTCTCTGCCCAGTGTCCAGAGGAGGCAGGCGCTGCTCTCGGCACCACTCCTTTTGGGACACGTGGGTCCATTTGGGCGCCGAGAGGGCCCCGCATTCCCCAGGAGCCCGTTTCCCTGTAAATCTAGAAGCACCCCCCCAAGAGAATACACTTGTCCTGATCCCGCCCCCAAGACCCCCCCCACTGCTCCCCACAGGGAGGGGGGGCTCCCTGGGGAGGGGAGCATGCCAGAGCAGGCCAGCGGGTCATCTGACCCTTACTGAATGCACGAGGGTCACAGAGAGCAGTTCTTCAACCCTCTTGACCCTGGTTTGCAGTGTTACTGTGCACAGGGTTTGCCGATGGAGAATCGGGAGGCGGAGAAGGCGCAGAAACCTGCCGGCAGCCACGCCCTGGGGAGGCAGAGACGAGGCCCCAGGGACCACCCTCCTCCTCAGAAGTCAAGGATGGGTGGGGGTGAGGGACAGTGCTGCTAGGGGCCTCCGTCCCAGGGTCTGCTGGAGACCCCGTGCGTCGCAGCTGTCGCCTGGGGGAGAGTCCAGCTGGCCCAAGTGCTCTCCTCTGAGGCACGGCGTCGTCTTTTCTGTCCCCGCGGGGCCCAGGCCATGGAGCTGCTGGTGGAGAAGGCCCTGAGCAGCACGAAGGGGCCCCTGAGTCCCGGGGAAGGCCTGAGGCGTGTCCTGGAGTGCGTAGCCTCGGGGATGCTCCTGGCAGGTCAGTCCCGCAGGCCGGGGAGCCCAGAACAGTAGAGCAGGTGTGGCAGGCACAGAACGAGCCACTTGCAAACCCTGGGAGCACTGTGCCAGGCAGACAAGGGAAGGGAGCCGGACAGACACTGCATGTGCCACAGAAGCAGCGCAGGGACGAGGGTCCAGGGTCCGGGCAAGGGAGGGGCCCGCCCTGGGGCAGTGCGGCCCTGGGGCAGTGCGGCCCTGGAGAGCCCTGGGAATGTCGGGAAAGGAACCAAGCAGGGTCGCAGATAACAGGCGTCAAAGGGAGACAGTGCGCTGAGCCATCGAGGTGTTAGATGCAGAAACGGGGCTTTCCCGTCATTTTAGGGCATAGGATGGTGGCAGGTGAAGTGACAGGAGAGGCCGTGCAGGGGGCATGTGCTGCCGGCCCGTCCTGTCCCAGGGCTCTCCCAGGCGCACGCAAGGGTGTGGCTGGTGCACGCTTGGGGGCAGTGGGTGGGCCCTGCGTGGGACCCGCCCAACCGCGGTGGTGGTCTCTTCCCCTGGGTACTTTGTCCTTTGCGGCCCCCACCTCTCCTCGACAAGATGGGCCTGGGATCCAGGATCCCTGCGAGAGAGACCAGAGGGACGCCCTCGGGCCCATGACCTGCCAGCAGCGTGAGGACCTCACGGCCAGTGCGCAGGTAGGACAGCCGGCCCGTGTGGTGCGTGTGGCTCCCAAGTCCAGGCCAGCTCGGACAGGACGGGCGTGGCACCCGGGTCCCCGCCCAGGTTGTGGCTACGCATGGACCCGGAAACGATGTGGGGTTCCCCCTCCCCCTCTCCTTCCCTTTGTAGAAACAGGTGGCCTGTGGGTGACGGGGGCAGGGCCAGCCTGGCTCGGGGCCGAAGCTGCCATGACAATGAGGCAGGTGCACACCTGGGGCTTTGCTGGCTGGGACTTTCCTGGGTGTTCCGTGGCCCCACGTCTCAGGGTGTGACGACACCCAGCCATGGCCTCCAGCTTGGCCCGCACAGCCCCCCGCTGTGGCTTCCCTTTTGTTAGCAAGTTTATCTGTAAGAAAGCCTCCCCGTGGCACAAAACCCACACGGACCCTGGCGCTTACGAACTGCCCTTAACGGGAAGAGTCAAGTTGCTCACGGTCACGGCCGAGTGGCGATGCAGGACTTGGAGTCCCAGTAGAGAGCCCAGAAAGGGGCTGATGCTCCGAGGGCTTCCTGGGAACGTCCTGCCATCGGCTGGCCCCAGCTCAGTGCGCTTCCCCAAGCCCGAGCGTGCCCCGAGCTCTGTGGTTGCTGGAAGGGTGTCGTCGAGGACACCCGGTGAGCTCGTGTCCGCGCTGGGCCGTGGGTGCAGGGCCCGCGGCGAGCAGTGGGAGGGTCCTGACTGGCCGTCTGCCCCCAGCACGCCCTGCGCTTGTTGGCGTTCCGGCAGATCCACAAGATCCTGGGCATGGACCCTCTGCCGCCCCCCAAAAGCAGGCCGGGGGCGCGCTTCCGGAAGAGGCTGCGGGAGGCAGGAACCGAGGCCCAGAAGGGTGAGGTCCCCAGGAAGCAGGGCCGGCAGGGTGGAGAGGGGCCCGCGTGAGCAGCGTCCCCCGCTGGGTACGCCCGGACGCGTCCTCACCGCAGCCGCTTCATCCCGACGCTGGACGGCCGTGTTCTCCTTTCCGGAGCGATCTGTGGGTTTCTTTAAAAACACTTTGCTTAAATCCTCCTGGAAATCACCTTATCCCGGGGTGAGGGCCCCCGGGGCAGCAGCCGGCACCCGAAGGCCCGCCCCGCGGAGGGCTGGCAGGTGCAGCACAGCGAAACCCTGCCGGCTTTGGGCTCACCCTGTGGCCCACCAAGTGTGTGGCCTTCCGGAGCGCTCCCTGCGGATGCCCCAGCCCTGCGTGGACTTGAAACCACATCACAGGGACAGGCCAGGGAGAGCCGGCGGGTGGGGCCGAGCCTGAGGACGCACCCAGGCCGGGATCCCCCGTCCCTGGGCCCAGCCTGCCCCAAACACATCCCCCCCACCCGCTCCAGACCCCAACCTGGAGACGCCCCACCCCAGAGGTCTGCAGGGCCGGAGCTGGCATCTTCCCGGCCAGCGTCCACCCTCAGGGAGGTGGGAGGGCCCAGTGGTGGTGAGGATGCAGGCTGGGTGCACCCCTGGCCCCCCAGAAACGTCTGTGACCCACAGTCTGCCCTGACCCCGTACCACCGAGTGCCTTCTACTTACAGCGGGAGCTGCTCGGTCACTCCTCACGCACTGCCCCCCCCCCCCGCCCCGGGTGCAGCAGGTCTGGGTCCGGGCCTCGTGCAGGAGCCCGGGTGGACGAGGGGCAGCCCTGCCCAGTCCTCCCTCTGCGCTCGAGCCTCCCTGCCCAGTCGCCCCACGGCACTGAAGGGGAAAAGTCTGTCCTTGGGCCGAGGCCATCTGTGGTCAGTTGAATCCTTAAATTCCGCTTCGTATTTAGGGGGCAGTCTGAGTGCGGCTTTGTGTCTGGTGTCTCCGTAGAGCCACCTGAAAGTTTGCGAGGGTGGGGAATAAATAAGTGATGTCTCATGGTGTGGACTGTGCGGTCCTTGCTCGGGGTGCGGAGCCCCCGCTGCGCCCTCCCGCCGCCCCCTCAGGGCTCCGAGCGGGGGTGCCCGGCGGCCGGCATTTCTCTCTGACACGCAGGCCGTAGCGTGAGCGGCGTGCTGCCCGGAGGCTGTGCCCCCGTGTGTTGGTCCCCCGGGCCATGCCCACCCCAGGGTGCCCTGGGGACCCTCCCCGAGGAGCACTCATTTTGCACAGGCCCCATGACCAGTCAGGGAGCCTGTCTTGGCCTGGTCCTAGAAATGATCATCAACGGGAAGGCTGGGGGCCCAGAGGGCTTCCTAGAGAAGGAGGTGGCCAAGCTGAGTTGGTGGGGGGGCTCTCTGCCTGTAGGTCCCCTACCAGGAGTTCCCCAGAGTTTTCCCAAACCCTCGTTGCAAACCTCAGGGGGCAGAGGGGGGTTCAGACGGGGAGACTGGGTCACCGCTGAGCTGCTGACAGCTTCAAGCCCCCAGGGCGTCCCCAGGCAACGGTCAGGCTCCGGGGAGGGGAGCGGGGGTAGCGTGGGCCTCCGGTGGGGGTGCGTGTGTCAGAGCGCGGGCTGGGCGCACACAGACCCCCTTCTCAGCCCCCTGAGGCAGGCGAAGCCCTGCTTGGTTCTCACGGGCACGTTATCAACCGGAAACAGGAAGCAGCCGGCCAGTGCCTAAGCACTTCCACCCCCCCGGGAGGGCAGGCCCCTCTCCTCTGCCTCTGCCTCTGGGGCCCTGGGCCCCCTTCCTGAGGGAGCGGCCCCCTGCCTCCTACGGGCAGCCCAACAATCCCTAGGAGTCAGAGCCAGCCCCTCAGCCGGTCCTGGCCGCGGCCACGGATGGGGCACAAGGGATGGGTCTGAGGGAGGGTCCCGACATCCTCCGCCTCCTCCGGCGGTGGCTCTGCCCTTCGCCCAGCTCTCCAGGCTCACCACCACCACCACCACCACCGGGGAGTCCTCCTGGGTTCCTGTGTGCTCGAGCCCAAGCCATCACCGTCGGCACTGTCTCTGCTTGCCACTCGCAGTGGTACTCTGCTGCTTCAGTCCTCCAGCAGTGGGAGCTTGTGGTAAAATTCAGGCGACTCCAAATCCCAATGAGGCCCCCCAAAAGCCCACCTGCCACCCTCTCCTTCCATAACGCCCCTTCAGAGCCACCAGTCTCTTGCTGTCCTCAGACCAGCCAAACCTGTTCTTACCCCAGGGCCTTTGCACATGCTACTTCCACTACCTGGTAAGCTCTTCTCTGACCCGTATGGCCGGCAACTCCTCCCTTCCCTCGGTTCTCCTCCCAGATGTCCCCTCCTCCAAGAAGACTCCCTGACCACCTCTCCCTGTCACATAACTATATTCGTTTTCTTTATACCACACGTCACTGATTAAAATCACCTGCCACCCACCTTCCCCCAGCGACATGAATTCTCTGTGGGCAGGAAGCGTACCCACTCCACCCACCGTGGGTATCCCCCGGGCCAGAACAGACCAAGTGCAGGGTGGTAGCTCAGTGAATGTGTCACATGCTTGAAACTGTGCTCCGGCACCCCAAGGGGAGTCTCCCTGTGAGAGGAACGTGCCTCCTGGCAGTGAAGACCCAGTCCGCGTCCACCTCATCCCAGGAGACCGTTGTCACGGTTTGGCCGAGAGGCTTCCGCTAAGGCAGGGGCAAGAGGACAGAAGGAAGGTGGCTTCGCCTCTGCAGCGGAGACGTGCCAGATGCGGTCGTCACAGCTTCGCGGGGAGCCCCGTGTCCTGCCGCCGTGACCTGCACGCAAGTGCTCGCGGACCGGCTTCCTCCCTCAGATCCTGGCAGGGGGGCAGCTCGGGGACACCTCATCACCCACTGTTCGCTGGCCCACCCCCGGCTCCTGGGGCAGGGGGACAGTGTCCTCAGCACCGGGTGGCCTAAAGCCAATCCTGCTGACAGGGAGTTAAATCTTTCCCCCTAGCAACTCCCGAAAAAAATCAAGCAGTTGGTTAGCGAAGCACCGGGTCCAGATGGACGAAGCGTCTGGGCGACTGAGCTTGCCGCCGGCCCGCGGGGCGTCTCTTCCGGTCTCTCCCCTGCAGCCCTCTTCCCACCGGCAGGGGACCCCGGAGCCAGCCCCGTGGCAGGCGGGGAGGCTGGAGAGCAGGCATCCCTGGACCTCGGGCTGCAGGATGCTGGCGGGCGAGCCCGGTTGCTAGGAGACAGCGGTGAGTGTGGGAGGGATGACGCGGGCAGTGTGGGCAGGGCTGGAGCCGCACCTGGCGGGCGGTCCGGGGAGGACAAAAATGGAAGCCGGCTCCATCCAGAGCCGCCGGCAACGCTGACCCGCGTGAGAAGCCGCCGTGTCCCTGGGCCGAAATGAGTCGCGCCCCAGGGGTGCAGGGAGCATCTCCGAGGCTCGGCCGGTGTCGACAGCGTTTGGGGGGGAAATGCCAGCTCCACCTCTCCCAGGAGCCCCGTGTCTCTCCTACGGTGGAGCAGGCAGCCTGGGTTGGGGGCGGGGGGGTCGTGCCCCGTTCGTGTCTGTTCAAGTTCTGCACGTAAAAAAAAAAAAGAGTTGGGATACGGGTACTTGCACCCCCCACGTTCCCAGCAGCAGCATCCCCGGCGACCCAGTGGTGGACACGACCCGAGTGCCCGTCAGCAGGTGAATGGACAAGCCCACTGTGGCCCACCCGCCCAGACACTGGAATAGTACTCAGCTTTAAAAAGGAAGGGCGTCCTGCCACCTGCCACCACGCGGACAGACCCGGAGGTCACTGTGTGCAGTGACGGAAGGCAGACACAGAAGGACACGCCCCGCGTGACCCCCTAGAGGAGTCCCGCCCACAGAGACAGAGAGTAGATGGTGGGAGCCAGGGGCGGGGAGTCCGTGCTTCATGGGGACAGGGCCTCAGTCTGGGGAGATGGAAAGTTCTGGAGATGGATGGAGGGTGGGCGGCTGCACGACAGTGTGAGTGTGCCTGACGCCGCTGAGCTGTGCTCTTGGAGACGGTGAGTTTTACGTCTATTTTAACACACCAGGGAACTTCAGTGCGTTGGGTTTTCCCATTACAAAAAGCCTGGAAGTTTCAGAAAAGCGAAAGAGTGGAAACGAGGTCGAGTACTATGAACACACGCCGTGTTTCCTTCCTGTCTTGTCTCTCGTGTCTCGTGCTCTCTCGGTGGCGGGTCGGCTCTTTATACCATTTTGATGCCTGCGTTTCTCCACGTGACGCCGTCTCAACTTTGATTCCTCGTTGTTCTGCGTGTGCTTAGACTTTTTCTCATTTAATACTTCCACAGGCCTCACAGTATGACTTTTTTAATTGTGGTAACACGCATATAAAATTTGCTGCTTTATATCAAAGTGTACAACTCAGTGGCTTTTGCTGTTTTCGCTGAGATGCGCGACCGTCGCCACCATCTAATTCCAGAACATTCCATCAGCTCAAAAAGAAGGCTTGCCCCCATTAGCTGTCACCCTCCCCCTCCCCAGCCCCCACGACGTTTCGCACACGTGGACTCACACCCCGTGGGGCCTCTCGTGTCCGGTTCCCTCCCTGAGCATCGTGTGTTCGGGGCGGCGGGGGCGGGCACCTCGCTCCTGCTGGCGGCCGAGGGACGTGCGCGTGTGGGCCGTGTTCTGTTTATCTGTTCATCTATTGGTGGGTATTTCCCCCCCACTTTTTTGGCTGAGATGTCATTTTTAATAGATGCATTTTAATAGATCCACAAAATGAACGTGCCCTAATTTGCTTAACCATCCCCTCCTGTTGGACATTTTCAAGTTATTAACCACGATGCGGCAAACATGCTGTCTTGCACAGTTGTGGGTTTCTGTCCCTCCCTCCGTAGATGTCCCAGAATGGAACTTATCGGTAAGGGGCGCGGGCATTTGAAGGCATTTGAAATTTCCACGTGCAAGTTTGGAATCCGTCAGAACCTGGCCAGGTTCCCTCTCATGGTAAACGAAGGAGCCCTGTTCTCCTCTCCCAAGTCAGGACTGTGTCTTCTCATCTCCAAAATACTCATCTTCACGTGGCCATGAGTTTGGCAGTTAGGTTTCATTCTGTGACATCTTTTTTTTTTTTTTTTAACATTTATTTATTATTGAGAGACAGAGAGAGGGGCAGAGAGAGGAGGAGACACAGAATCCGAAGCTGGCTCCAGGCTCCGAGCTGTCAGCACAGAGCCCGATGCGGGGCTCGAACTCACAAACCGCAAGATCACAACCTGAGCCGAGGTCAGACGCTTAACCGACTGAGCCCCCCAGGCGCCCCCATTCTGTGACATCTTGTATCGCGCACTGCTGTTTCAGTTTCTTTTATCCAACCAGCGTTTATTGAACACCTGGCACGCGCCATGGGCTGTCACTCATGTGGCTTCCCTATGTCTGCCACTGAGAGGGTTGAAATGTATTCAGTATTCAATCAGCAAGCACTCCCCAACTTCCTTGGGAGGAACCAAAGCTGAACCAGCAGCTGTCCCTTGGCGCAGTGAGGGTGACTCCAGGCTCCCGTCTCAGCGTGGCCTTGAACAGACGAGCTGTGGGGTGTCAGGACAGTTCACTTCGCCTCCCCGACCTTCTATAAAATTGAGTCAAAACTAGCAGCACCCACCTTGCAGAGCTGGGGGAGAACCCAGTAATAAAGTGGATTTTTTAACACTTGCTGCACGGAAGGTTTCGGCCTCAGGGACACAGGCATGGCGGAGGGCAGGTGTGAAGGTGGAAACCAGCAATCAAGGTGAAAGTCACACAGGAAACCGTGACCTCTTCAGCTTCCAGAATACCAGCCGCCGGGCTGTGAGAAAAGCCCTACGGCGTCACTGGTGTTTGAGGCAGTGACCAATGCCTTGTACTCAACCCACTCCAATGGCAAGGAGCCTCCTGCCAGCTCTACGTCACTTGCCATAGAGCAAATGTTAGCTAGTGAGAGACTAAAACCCAAAAAGAGAAGGAAAAAAGTAATTTGGAGGAAAGAGACAATGAGAACAGAAGAAAGCAGTTGTAGAAAGCCCCTTATGCAGGTTATCCTCAGAGAGCTTGTAGAAGATGCGATGGCCAGGAAGCAGGTTTACATTTGCCTTTTGAAAAAGAACTTTAAGGGGCGCCCGGCCGGCTCAGTCAGTTGGGGGTGCGAGTCTTGATCTCAGGGTCGTGAGTTCGAGCCCCATGTTGGGTGTAGAGATTACTTAAAGATGAGAATCTTAAAAAGGAAAAAGAACATTCAAAGAACTAGAAAGAAGTTGGAAACTCAACCTGGTAGTCAAAATACGGAAATGTTGACAGACTTGGAAGAAAAAGTGGAATGAGAAGACAAAAAGAAAAAAAAGGCAAGAAAAGTAGGAGACCAATGTATGATGAAGAAGAAGAGACACCACAGGGGAAGAAATCACCAGTGACATCATTTAAGAAAGTTTGGCAGGAATGGAACACATGACACAGCCCGCCAAAACGTCCAGCGCGACCAGTGAACACAGACGCCCACCAAACCCACGCTTTGAAAGTACAGGATGTGGAGGCTAAGAAGATTGTACAAGCTTCAAAAGAGAGGGCAAACAACGTGACAAGCAGGGGATAAGGAAGAGGACAGCTTCAGGTTGTTCAACTGCCCAAGGCTAGAATCTGGAAGACACCAGGCAAGGAAGTCAGCCACCACTCGGGATAGTGTCTTCAGTCAAGCCACCGGCCACACGGGGGTGGAAGGAAAAGCCTTGAGGGTACACACTCCCGAAATGAGGGCACAGACCAAGAAACAGGGAGACCTAGGACCCCCCCCCAAAAAAAAAAACAGGAGTCACTTCCCAGGAACCCCTAGGTGCTGAAGAAGGACCAGGGGGACAGCCGGGCCGCATCTGGCCCTGAGTGGAGAAGTTAGATCCATTGGAAAGGTTGGAAGAGACGGAGTGTCATAGATACACAAAACAAAGGCAATCACTAACTCCAGGCAAATACCAAAACAAGGCCTAGAAAATAAAAGTGCTCCTTAGTGGACATTGCTCCACTGTGAACAAGTTACACATAATAACATAAAGGTCTACTGCAGGCTTGGCTCCAGAGGTAAAAGATTGATCAAGCCAGAGATGATCCCTGCCCTTGCTCATGGAACATACATTTTGTCAAGGGGGCAAAGGCACGTCGGGAGGGCAGTCAACAAGAATGAGTAGACGTGGTAACATGTAGTGATTTGGGCTCAGATGGTGGGTGGCCACTATGGGTGGTCAGTAAGGGTCTCTTGGAGGAACCAGAAATGCTGAGAAGGAGCCAAGCTGGAGAGGAGCTGGGGAAAGCACATAGGAGGAGGAGAAAACAGCATGCGCAAAGGCCCTAAGGCCAGGCAGTGCCTGGAACATTTGAGGAACAGCAGGCAGAGGCAGAGGAAGTGGTAGCAAGCCAGCCAAGGGAAGTGGAGGGAGCTGAGAGCAAGAGGTGACAGCAGCCAGACAGAGCTGGTGACGTAACGGGCCACCAAGAGGAGCTTGGGTTTATCCTCAGCATAGTGGAGCCATGCAAAGATTTTTTTTTTTAATTTTTTACTTATTTTTGAGACAGAGAGAGACAGAGAGTGAGCCGGGGAGGGGCAGAGAGAGAGGGAGACACAGAATCCGAAGCAGGCTCCGGGCTCCGAGCTGTCAGCACAGAGCCCGACGCGGGGCTCGAACCCACAAACCGCGAGATCATGACCTGAGCTGATGTCGGAGACGCTCGACCGACTGAGCCGCCCACGCGCCCCGTGCCCACGCAAAGATTTTAAGCCAAGAAGTGCTGTGGACCCGGTTTACACGTGTTGAACCTACAAGCAGGCTCAGCTCCACCTACAGAACAAGAAAGACAAGATGAGGGATGGGGGCAGGCAAACAAGTTCCCCCATCAAAGGCAGGTCCCTCCCGCCTGGCACCCCAAAGCAGTCGCCTCGAGAAGCCCTTCCTTCGGTGAGTGGAGAATGGCCTGTCACACCATGTGTCCAGTTGCAGAGTGAGCGATGCAGCAGTTTTCCTCGAAAGAGCGGAGCGTTCCTCCGCTGAATCCCCCAAGTCCCCTGGCGGGGAGGAGAAAGCTAAATTTGAAGGTGTGCTAATTGGGGCACTCTGATCTGGCCCGGTGCTCCAGCCGAGGATCTTCGGGGGGCCCCCCGGCAGCTCAGCGGTTCCCACGTCTGGCTGATGCCGTCCTGCCTCACCTGCCCTCTGGAGAACTCTTTGGGGGTCCGTCATGGGCCCAACACCTTGCCGTGCAACTGGCCTGTGGGCCCTGGAGCCCGACGGCCCGGGGTTGAAAGTGCAGCCCGCCGCTTCCTGTATCCCGGGGTGAGCCCGGGCGCCGACTGGGCCTCAGTTGTCTCGTCTGTGAAATGGCTGCAGTGAAAGCGCTCAGCTCACAGGTGTCAGTCATTGCGCATTACCTCTCCCCTCCCTTGTACTCGTTGGCTTAAAAAATACGTCCCGAGCCCCTCCTGTGTGCCAGGTTCAGGGGCCACAGCCGTGAATGACACGGTCCAAAACCCCTGGCCTTGGGGAGCTGATGTTCTGGAGAGGCCGCAGCCAGTAGATAACAACACCACCACCACCACCACAACAAAACGAGTACAATATATGGCCAGTTAGACCATGGTAGCTCTACTGATGTACAAGGGGAGAGGACGTGAAGTGTCAGAAGACTGGAATATTCTGTAGGCGCTGGAATGATGGGTACGTCCGGGGAAGTGTCCCAGGCAGAAGGCACAACCAACGCAAAGGCCCTGAAGTGGGGACACGCCTGGGAGCTTTGAGGAGGCTTCCTTGGCCCCTGCTGCAAAGACTACATTTCCCAGCTTCCCCTGCTACTAAATTTGGCCATGTGGCTAAGTTCCACCCAATGGAATAGAGCAAAGCTGTCACGTGCATCTTCCAAGAAGAGCCCTTGAAGGGAAGAGGTGTACCTTTCCCTGCCAACTTCCCGCTTCCTGTTGGCTGGAATGCACATGGGAGGGCTGGAGCTTCAGCAGCCATCTTAGCTCAAGAGGTGACAGTTCATGTGCGGAGAAAGGCAGAGGAACAAGATGGCAGGAGCCTCGGTTCCTGACACTGCCCAGGAGTACATCCCTCAGAGATTAATTTCTATCTACTTCAAGCCTCCAGCACCCGTGTGCTTCCACCCTGTGTAGCCAGTCCCGATTCAAACTGATGCATTACGTAAGGTGCATGTCCTATGACTCCCCTTGTTCGCCGCCTACATCGATTTTCATCCATATTAGTACAGAATTAAGAAACGTGCCCTGCCTTTGAGAAGTTTACAACCCCACTGAGTGAGTCCGCAGGCCTGACTTACAGCCCCAGCCAGCTGTGCGACCATAGACCAGTAGCTTGGCCTCTCTGGAACTCAGGATGGGCCCCCAAACCGCCAGGAGTTTGGAGAACAGGGGCTTCTGCAAATTGCAACAGCCAACAAAGGAGAGAGGTAGGACGCGAAAAACGGTGAGATTTGAAGAAACAAAGAAGGGCCTTCAGGAGGGAAAGCGGGTGGGTCCTCAGGGTTCCTCTGTTGCACGCGTCGGAAGACGGCACCACCGGACCCAGCGGATGGACGGGAGATCCATCAGATCTTGGAAGGGTGCACCCAGGGGCTCCCACTTCTGGCCGGGTTTAGGGCAATCTAATCTGACTCGCCGATTCCACGTCCTGGAGTACGTTCATTTCAACGCCCACCTTCCTGCCCTATTTTCAGTATTAGGAATCCTTTTGCTCGCAAGTGGCAGAAACCCCCTGCGGGAGCAGCCGAAAAAAGCAAAGTGGTTTCCAACACTAGTCATAGCGTGAACTCGAGGCACGGCTGGATCCAAGGATTTGAATTCCTCCTTCAGGATTCAGCCTCTGCTTTCTCTGCACTGGCCTCCTTCCCAGGCAGGCTCACGGGGCTCAGTCACCAAGGCCAGGTCCACACCCATCACTCGGTGAGACAAGAAAGCTGGTGCCTCCAGCGAGGGGTCTTTTCGGGGCATAGAAGCAGGGTTTTGCTCTGAGAAGGTGGGTGCATCCTAAAAATGGTGCCAGTCGAGATAGGTGTGAGCTGGAGATGCCAACAGGACAGAGGGGAAGGGCATTCTGGGCAGAAGGAGGTGCCAGACTGCTGGGTGCTTTGTGGGAGCAGGAGGGGAGGCCGGGGAGGTCCGTTGGGAGCTGAACGTGAAGAGCTCCAAATGCCACGCTGAGCAAGTTTTCGGCAGTGGGGAGCTATGGGAGGATTTAGCGCGGGGGAGGGCTACAGTCACATTTTCATCCTTAGCCATGCAGGGGAAGGTGAACGGTGGTAGGTAGCAAGGGGGAAAACTGGAGGCAGCTGGGAAGTCAGGGAGGGGCTTCTGTGTCGCCAGCCTGTACCAGGCGGGGTGGCCTGGCGCGTCAGAGAATTTCTGGAATCAAGCTCGACAGGATTGAAACACGGAGGGTGAGGAGCCCGGGACTGGGTAATTCTGAGGCCCCGGCTGGCTTCAGACTAGTCGAGGGAAAGGGCAAGATCCCCCCCAGCTCCTGGCAGGAGGAGGAGATACTGGCAATGCCACCCCCGGGGACTGAAAGACCCCTCTAGCCTTTGAGATTCCAAGTGGCCAACTCGTGAATGTCTTTAGGGTTGGGGAGTTGACCGCTCCTAGAGCTCTGACCGAAATGCGCCCCGGACTCAAAACCTATCTCCCTAGAGTCAGGTGCAGCTCAGTGCCCCGTATGCTGGGGGGGGGGGGGCTGCACCCCCGGCTAGCTCTTGGAGATTTGGGAACCTGGCACTATCTACTTAAGCCCGTCTCTCTCCAGTCTCAGCACCTTTGGCTCCTCTGATCGCCTCTGGAGTTCGGGACAAGATCCCTGGGGTCCTGGGGAGGATGAAAGCATTACCCAGACAGTATTGTCACAGAGGGAGCAAGCCAGCCCCTTTCACATCTCCTCCCACCTCTCTGACTGCATCAAGCAGCAAGTCTCCCTGGGGAGCTAGGGCCCCTTAGAGTCTTGTACGTGGGCTCACGTCCCTGCTGAGCAAAAGGAAGGTAGGCCTCCATCACGGGGCCTCCGGCTCAGTCTCTGGTCTGCACCTAACGCTGGGCTGCTGGGCTTCCTGTGGCTATTTTGATGTGTTTCTATTTCAGGCAAGTGATGATGGTTTGCCATATATGGTGGCCCCGGGACCCAACCGAATGCTGGCTGCAGGGTCTCCAGCCCCGGGTCCACAGCCGGGCCTATGCCTGTTGCTGGTTGCAGGGTCCCCTTCTGGAACTTTCCCCCTTGGACCTCTTCTCTCCTGTGTAACACCAAAGGATGGATGGTGCCATTGGTATCGTGTCACATCTCGGTGCTGGGTGAACAGCTGTTGACTCTAGGACCTTAATACATAGAAGTTCCCAGTCGTGGCTCCACAACAGGGAAGTTTTGTGACTCCGTAAGTGGGCGTCCGTTCCCAAAAGCCTTCTGGGGTGACATAAGATTACATACAGGACCCGGGACGCTCCTCCCTGGGCATCCTGGCTCACCGCCCTCCGAGGACCAGCTCTGTCCTTGCCAAGCGGACTCCTCCATCGGAAGCAGAGCCATGGCCGGAGCCCCCCCCCCCCAGACCCCAGTGCCTCGGGCCTCAAATGCTCGTCCGTTTTCTGAGGTTGAAGCCGCCGGACCCGCAGAGAAGGAAGCCCAGGCAGGCTGGCTTGGCCCGGGCCGGGCTTCACCGTCCCCTCCGCCAGGAGGCCTCCGGTCCCACGTGATTTTTTTTTTTTTTCTCTAGCCCCAGTTTCCCCTTAATATCGATGATGATCGTAACGACACCGATAACCGTTGACATTTTTGAGCACTTTGCGCCAGGCGCCAAGAATCCTCCGGGCAGAGGAGGTGAGTGAGGGCGCTGGAGTCGCGGAGTCAGGAGGGTCCAGTACACAGCCTGGGCGCTGCGGCTTGCTTATCTCCCCAAACGGGCAGCTCACTCTCCCCGTCCCCCCGCCCCCCACGCTCCCCCACCCGGCGCGCGGCACCCGCTCCAAGGCCTCTGTTTCCCAGGGTGGGCGGGGTGCGCGCCCGAGACACCACGCCAGGGCGCGCGACGTGGAGCAGGCGAGCGCCCCGGGCCCCCCGCCCGGGCCGTGCGGGAGGCGCCGGGGGCCGCAGGGGCGGGGCGGGGCGGGGAGGGGCCGGCGGCGGCGGCGGCGGCGGCGGCGGCGCGCGGAGCAGACCGCAGTGCGGCCGGCGCTAGGACCTGCGGGGGCTTCCCGGGCCGCGGCGCCTCCCGCTCCCCCGCTCCCCCCAGCCCTCCCCCCCCTCCAAAAATGAGGAAACGGAGCAACTTGTTCCAAGTTGTGCAGCCAGGGCTGCCTTGGGGTGCCCAGCCAGCGCTCGGGGGCCCTCCTGGGTGTGGGCGCGGGGCGCGGCCCGGGGGCGCCCCCTGAGCAGGTGAGCCCGGTGGCGGGGGTAAGGGGAGAGACCTTGGGGCAGTGGCGGTGTGTGTGTGGGGGGGGGACCCCGAGGGCCCCGGGGGCGTCCCGGGCGTGCGCTGGAGCGGCCGGCGTGCGCGGCCGGTACGCGGCTGGGGTAGCGGGTGGTTAGAGGCGATCGGGCGCGGGGTGGGGGGCATTTTTCTGGGTGCGAGTGTGCGCGTCTGCAGGCTCCCGGGTGTGTGTATCCGCGCGTCCACGTGGAGGGATGTTCGCGTGTGGCCGAGATGCGTGTGCGCGGCCCTGCGTGTAGCTCGTGTAGCGCCGGGTGCCCTGGCGGCCCCGCGTCTGGCGCCCAGGTGTTCAAGTGCGGGTCCGTGTGTGTGTTGGGGGAGACAGGCACACACATCTCTGGATGTCGGAGAGGCTGTTCGTGTGTGCACATGTGTAGACGTGTGCACACCTGTCTCTAGGTGAACGTGCCTTTGCTTGCACACCCGCGTGCCCGTGGGTCCCTGTGTCCACCTGTGTCCAAGCCCCCTGTGTTTCTGTGTGTGCTCGTGTGTACATGGATGAGTACACAGGGGGCTGGGGATTTACGGGGGGCAGTACTGGAGAGGCAGAGGTTCATCTCCCAACCGTCCCCACGGCCCACTCACCTGCTGTGGGGTCCGGGGGAGAAAAGCCCTCCCCCAGCAGCAGCAAGAGACCGTGTGTCTGTCCTAGGTTGGCGTTGGGATTGGTGGGGGATCAGAGAGGCTCAGCCCATGGCCAGAGGGGCCCAGGAGGGCTGCATGCCCCCTGCCCTCCCCCCCCACCCCCCCGCCCACCGTCCCGGCCCCACCCTAGGGTCAGGGATAGTGGGGAATGACCTTGAATCATCCTCTGGTTCCTTGCTCTGCCCCTGCCCCTGCCCACTTACCAGAAAAGAGGAAGAACCAAGCTCAGTTAGGCGGCACCGTGTTCCCCACCCACTGAGTGACTGCTGGGGGCTGAGCCAGGCGCTTCCCCCCTCCCCACCATATGGCCCCTTGCTCTGTGCCCACCCTGTGCCTCCGTTTCCCTTTCGGGACCGTGGCGAGGCTAGATTCTGTGGCGTCCTCGCTGATGTTTCATGGCTGCAACTGTACAAGGAATTCCTGTGGATAAAGACCACCTCCCCAGAGGGGCTTAGGGAGCCATCACCCGGGACCCCCTATGGGGAAGCCCTCCCCCTGTCGCCTCCATCTGGCCCCGGCTGGAAGTGGTTCGTGGTTCGTTAGCAATGGCCCCGGGCCCCAGCCTGGCTCCAGTCTGGGCTCTCCAGCTGGTCTCTGCCCCTCACCCAGGTGAGCCCCCGCTTCCTCTGTGCCTGGCGCCCCACGTTCGTCTCAGCCAGGATGCCAACGGTGAGTACCCCCACCCCGGGCTGCCTGTGTCTCGTCCCGTGCCCTGCTCGGTCCACACCCACGGGACCTCAGCGCCGTGTCGGGGGCTGTACTCTGACCGTGTCCCCTTTGGCCGGTGCTGCATTTCTGTCACCTCTTCTTCCCGATCTTCTGCCTTCGTAGCAGCAGATGTTTCTATCCTGGCTGCTCCCCCCTTTCTTTTGTGTTGTTCTTTCTGCCTCTGCCTGGCTGTCTTTTGCCCAGTTTCCATTTCTTCCTCACCCCTGGCATCTCTCATGCCCTTTTGCCCCCCGCCCCCCCCCCCCCCCGGCAGAGGCGCTGGGCCCCAGGCACCCAATGCATCACCAAGTGTGAGCACACGCGCCCCAAGCCGGGAGAGCTGGCCTTCCACAAGGGCGACGTGGTCACCATCCTGGAGGCCTGTGAGGTGAGCGGTGGCCCGGGGGCCTGGCGGCGCTTGGGGAGGTGTGCCTCTGCAGGACCTCCCCCCCCCCCCGGCCCCACGCAGACACCGACCCCTGGCTCCCTCCCTGCAGAGCAAGAGCTGGTACCGTGCCAAGCACCACGCCAGCGGGCAGGAGGGGCTGCTGGCGGCGGGGGCGCTGCGGGAGCGGGAGGCCCTGTCGGCCGACCCCAAGCTCAGCCTCATGCCGTGAGTCGCGGGGCCGCCCGGGGCGGGGGCCGGGGGCCGGGGGCCGGAGGGCCTGGGCGGCCCGGTCCAGCGCGCCCTTCCGCCGGCCGCAGGTGGTTCCACGGGAAGATCTCGGGCCAGGAGGCCGTGCAGCAGCTGCAGCCGCCGGAGGACGGGCTGTTCCTGGTGCGAGAGTCTGCGCGGCATCCGGGCGACTACGTGCTGTGCGTGAGCTTCGGCCGCGACGTCATCCACTACCGGGTGCTGCATCGCGACGGCCACCTGACCATCGACGAGGCCGTCTGCTTCTGCAACCTCATGGACATGGTGGAGGTGCGGCCGCCGCCAGGCCCGGGGCCTCCAGAGCCGCGCGGACACCCCAGGCCCTGCCCCGTGCCGGCAGTGGGGGGTGGGGCCCGACGCCCGAAGCTGCGTGGGGAGGAGGGGCTGGTCTCCGTCTCTGGATGCACCCCTGGGGGGGCCCTGGGGGGGCCCCTCTAGACCCCTAGGAACCTCCAAGCTGACACTCGTCCAGAGACCACCGCCCCACCTTCCCCAGGACCCTCCCGTTTCCTAGCATCCTTTCCGTTTCCATGGAAACCAACCCAACTCCTCTGGAGGAAAGGAAACCCCCCTTCTCCCCAGCTCCTGCCCACCCGGTTCGGGGCACAGAATGCAGGGCGTCCCCTCACCGTGGGGCCAGGCTCACGGCTGCCCCTGCCCCGTCCCCCCCCCCCCCCAGCATTACAGCAAGGACAAGGGGGCCATCTGCACGAAGCTAGTGAAACCCAAGAGGAAGCAGGGCACCAAGTCGGCAGAGGAGGAGCTGGCCAAAGGTAGGGGCCCCTGCCCTCCCGCACCGGGCCCACGGCCAAGGCCGCTGCACACGGGCGGATTGCGGGACCTGGCACGATGAGCAGAGCACCCGGGGCAGCCCTCGGGGCGGGCAGGAGGGCCCACAGACGCCCAGCAGCCCACATGGCGCGAATTCCCACACTTGCTGCTGCTTCCACATCTCTGTCCCCCGCCCTGTCACCTGGGCCAGAAGCCTGGGCCTGAGCCTCAAGCCACCACCCACCCACCGGCCGTCCAGCCCCAGCCCTAGATCCTTCCACCAGAGCCCTGCCTCTGTGCCCCCAGAGGTGACTTTCTACCATGAAAATCTACCCATATCTCTCCCTTGCCTTCTAGAACCTTCCCTCATGGCTGAGCTGTCTTCCTGGCCTCATCTACAAGGCCCTTCCTTTTTGTCCCCCGTTTTCCTCCTTGTTTCCTCCCGTGCCTCTGTGCTGTTGTGCATTCTTTTCCCTCCCCAAGTACTCTTCCAGCCCCATTTTCATTGAGAAATGACATCCTCAATGCTCAAGGCCCCACCTCCACGGCCACCCCCTTTGAACCTGACGATCATGTCTCTTTGGAAGCATGTCTCTCCCAGGGAAATCTGGACGTCTTGGGGGTGGCCCTCAGGGGAGGCTGGTGTCACCATGCTTGATCGTGGAGTGGGGCTTTGGGGAGGAAGGGGAGGGGGCCTATGGAACCTAGTAGAGAGGAAGGGGGAACGTAGGCAGTTGTGAGACAAGGCGTCAGGGAGGCTGGACTGCAGATGACCACTTAGAGTGCTGGAAGATTCTGGAAGATTCTGGAAGAGTCTCCAACCTTTACCAGAAGATTCCAGGAACTTTGACAGCCTCCGTGTTTGTGGTATCTTTTGCTGTGTGTCCCTGGGTAGCCAGAGATGAAAAGACTCTAAAGGGAAGAACCCATGGGGTATTTGGAGGGACACAGTCTCCAGGTGGAAGAGAGGGCAGCCCCAGGGCTGCCCCTGGGGCTCCATGGGGCGTTCCTGGAGAGCGAGGCTGGGGCCTTACCCCACCCGCCCCCAACCCTCGTCAGCTCCTTTCCTCAGGTCGGCCCGAGATGGGCAGGCTCTGTTGCTTTCCAGCACTTGAAAACCAGGACCAGGAGTGGGGTGCCTTGCACAAGCCCTCGGGCCGTTGCTAGGCGTAGTGGCCGCCTGAATGTGTGTCCCTGCCGGGGCGCTGTGGGAGACACCACCGGCCTCTCGCCAAGCGGACCCCCCACGGGAGGGGCTGGTGGAACCCATTCCCCTCTGACCGGGTCTCCACCCCACAGCCGGCTGGTTACTGAACCTACAGCATTTGACGCTGGGTGCGCGGATTGGAGAGGGTGAGTTTGGAGGTAAGTGGGGTCCTGGGTCCGGGGCTGAAGGAAGAGGGGCGGGAGAGATGAATTAATCCACACCCGTGTTAACACCTTCTTGCTGTGCGCCTGTGTCTCCCTCTGTGGCGGGGGGTGGGGTGGGGGGGGGGGCGGTGACATCAGCTGTGCGGACCAGCACTCCGTGATCGGTGATCGCGCGCGATGCCTTCACATCTCTGGGCCCTGTACTGGGAATGCCATTCCTGGAAGCTGTTGTTCTGGAAGGCTCTGGGGCTTAGATCAGGGGTCGGCCTACCTTCTCTGTAAAGGGCCTGGCTTTTCAGGCCAGTCTGTGTCACATCTATTCAGCTCTGCCTTAGTAGCAGGAAAGTTGCTGCAGACACAGGTAAATGAATGGGCCAATAAAACTTTATTTGTGGACACTGAACTGCGAATTTCTTGTCATTTTCATTTGTTGCAAAGTAGTATTTTTCTTGTGACTTTTTTCAAACGAGAAAAAATGTACAAACCACTCCGAGCTTTGCGAGCCTCGCAAAGGCAGGAGGCAGGCCTGGATTTGGCCCACGAGCTGAAGTTTGCAGACCCTACTTAGCTGATTGTCTTTGATCAGCCTGCAGGGGTGAGGGGTTTTCCAGGCCTGGGGACCCACAGCCCTGGCGGTGTGCTTGGCGGTCGGTGTGCGTGGGCGTTTCCATCTGTCTGTCCCCGCCCCTGTCCCCCCCCCCCCCCACAGCGGTCCTGCAGGGTGAGTACCTGGGACAGAAGGTGGCCGTGAAGAACGTCAAGTGCGATGTGACGGCCCAGGCCTTCCTGGACGAGACGGCGGTCATGACGTGAGTCCCGGGTGGGGGGCGGGCCCCCTGGGAGGGAGGGGCCCAGGCGCACCCTCACGGCCCGCCTGCCGCCCCCAGGAAGATCCAGCACAAGAACCTGGTGCGTCTGCTGGGCGTGATCCTGCACCAGGGACTCTACATCGTCATGGAGCACGTGAGCAAGGTGGGGGTGGGGCCCGGCGTGGGATCAGGGTCTGGGGGGGGGCACCTGAGCAGCCTCGAGCCCCCCAGGCCCGCTTCCCTTCCCCACAGGGCAACCTGGTGAACTTTCTACGGACACGAGGCCGGGCCCTCGTGAGCACACCCCAGCTACTGCAGTTTTCCTTGTGAGTGGGACTCCCCGGGTGGGGCGGGGAGGGGGCTTTCTAAGGTCAAGGGAAAACGGAGGTGCCAAGTGGGAGGAGCCTGGCCTTGGGAATCTGCGCTCCGGTCACCGAGCGCCCCCCAGCCCCGCGCCCCCCCCCCCCCCGTGCTCTGCCCCCGGCCCAGGCACGTGGCTGAGGGCATGGAGTACCTGGAGAGCAAGAAGCTGGTGCACCGAGACCTTGCCGCCCGCAACATCCTCATTTCCGAGGACCTGGTGGCCAAGGTCAGTGACTTTGGCCTGGCCAAAGCCGAGCGGAAGGGGCTGGACTCAAGCCGGCTGCCGGTCAAATGGACGGCGCCCGAGGCTCTCAAACACGGGGTGAGCCCCCCTCCACCCTGGGACCCTTCCTCGTGGGGCCCTATCTGGGCCTCAGTGTCCCCATTTCTGAAACAGATTTGGGTTCAGTGCCGAGGGCCAGAACAACAAGGACTCCTTCCCCCACTGAGTCTGAGTTCCGCTCAGTGGGGGGGGGGAGACTCAGAGGGGTCAGTCTATCGGGAGGAGACCAGACAGGGAAGGTCAGCCCAGGGGGACTTCCTGGAGGAAGCAGGGGCTGTAACAGAAGCCATTAGGGCTCCCTCCTCACCCTGGTCCTGGGCCCCACAGAAGTTCTCCAGCAAGTCGGATGTCTGGAGTTTCGGGGTGCTTCTTTGGGAGGTTTTCTCGTACGGCCGGGCTCCATACCCCAAGATGGTGAGTGGGGTCTGGGGGGGAGGCGCTGGGTCCCCTGCGAGTCCGGGGACCATGGCCCTGACCCCAGCCGTGCTGGCGTGCCCTCTGCCCACAGTCGCTGAAGGAGGTGTCAGAGGCCGTGGAGAAGGGGTACCGCATGGAGCCCCCCGAGGGCTGCCCGGGCCCCATTCATGCCCTCATGGGCAGCTGCTGGGAGGCTGAGCCTGCCCGCCGGCCGCCCTTCCGGAAACTGGCAGAGAAGCTGGCCCGGGAGCTGCGCAGCGCGGGGGCCTCGGCCCCGGTGGGGGGCCAGGACACGGACAGTTCCCCCTCGCCCCGAGGCCAGGAGCCCTGACCCTGCCCCGTGGGGCCTCGGGCCCCAGAGGACAGAGTGGAGGGTGCGGGGTTGGGGGAACAGGCCAGGGCCAGCGAGCTGCTCATGTGGCCCAGGTCGGGGGCTCTGGGCAGCCCGTGGACACCCGGGACCCGGGGAGGCGAGGGATTAGCGCCTCCATAAAGACTGGTTCCAAGGACTGCGGGTGTCTGAGTCTCTCTGCGACCCTTGGCGTCCTTCGCCCCAGGGGTTAACACCAGGGCACCCCCGTCA
The DNA here is from genome assembly GCF_007474595.2 of Lynx canadensis. Taxonomy (NCBI): domain Eukaryota; kingdom Metazoa; phylum Chordata; class Mammalia; order Carnivora; family Felidae; genus Lynx; species Lynx canadensis. Next base: position 2,681,267 of record NC_044304.2, on the reverse strand, counting down.
CTCAGCCCAGGGCCATCCACCTACCGGTCGCCTGCCTGCTGAGGCCCCCACAGCCGCCGTTGGGGACACAGATCCCCAGGGGTGGAGCCAGGAGAGCCCCCGGGCATCACGGCCACCCCATGGGCCCACTTGTTACCACCCACGGTCCCCGCTGTGGTGCCCTCACAGCTGCCGTATTCGACCCTTGGGGTCCCCGGCTCAGAGGACCTCGGGAGGCTGCCTGCGGCCACGGAGGCCCACATTCCACATCGTCTGTGCCTCCTCTGCGCCAGCCTTGCCCCTCAGGGCGGGCACACGGGAGCCCGGGGAGGGTCTGCCACGGCGGTGCAGCCGCCAGCCTGACCCAGTGACTCCAGAGGAGACTGACGGGAAGATGCAGGGGCGGGGGCTCTGGGCTCGCACCCCCAAGTTCCAAGCCTGACACCCCGGCTGTGTGGCCCTGACCCGCCGTGACGAAGCGTCTTGAACTGAGGACAGACGCTCCAGGGATAGGGGACATTAGTGCTAAACCCGGAGCCTCTGGGCAACCCCCCGCCCCGGGTCCCAGCAGCCTCCTCTACGATCAGGCGTCTTTTCGGGGTGATGGGTGGGGGCCTGAAGACTCACACCGGTCAAGGCTCCGTGCACACAGCCGGTGCCCAGTTATTACTGGGACTGTCCGTCACCCCTTCTCATCGATGTTTCCAGCCAGCTTCTAGGATGCCCGGAGGGGTCTCCGGCCAGGCTGGGGTGGCCGTCACCCCAGGACCCCTCAAACCGGAGAGGGCAAAGCAGACCAAACACACCCTCCCACTTTGGCTGACCCACCGCTCTTGAGCACGGCCTGAGCCAGGGACTTCCCCGAGGTCACACTGACCTCCTACGGTGCCCCCCCCTCCCCCCCCCCTCCCCGAGGTCCCACCCACCCTCCAGCCTCATTTTCCCCACCAGCACCTGAAGGGGCCCAGGGATTTTTCCTGGGGGAGAAATGACGGGTGGGAGGCCGGTGGGGCTGACAGTGGCCTGACCCCCACCTAATCCAGCCGGAGGGGACGCCCGGCCCCGCCCCTCCCCGCCCCTAATCCCGCTCTCTAAGCTGACACAGCGTCTGCACCTCCTGCCCATCCGCTAAGCCACCAAAGTCCCCTGCGCCTAACTCCCGATCCCTCCTGCAGCCTCTTAACCCACCTGGGGCCAATTAGCTAATTGGGGCCTGAGAACAGAGCAGCTCGTTAGTGATGAGGCAATTAGGGCATTAGGGACCCCCCCCCCCCCCCCTGTGCTGCAGGCCTCGTGCCCCTGTCCCCAGGCCCGCCCCACACACGGGGCAGCTGAGCCCGGACGGGCCCCCAGGGAGCCTCGGGGAGCACCGGCCACCCCAGGGCCCGGGCTCACCCGCCTCTCGGGCGCTCGGGCCTGGGTCTCCCGCCTCGCCCCCCAGACAACCTCCGTCCTGTCCTCTGTGGCGCTGAATCCACCAGACGTTGTCTTGGCCTCACCGCTGCCTCCCCCCCCTCCCCGCGTCTCCCCTCCTCTCGGGCGCCGAGCTCCTTGGGTGGGGGTGGACAAATCAGTCTCAGGGTCTTTCCCCTGGAACCTGCTCCAGCTCTTGGACCACTGCCTCTGGGACAACCTTGTCATCTACCTGTCGCCAAAACTGGGCCCTGGGGAGAGCCGCCTCCTCCCTCTTCCCCCAACTCTCTCCCCCAGGGTTGTTCCCCTCCCCCGACTTCCATCCCCACAGCCAGACCAGGCCTCCCATCTTGCCCCCAAGAGATATTCATCCAAAATGCCGTCTGACTGCGTCCCTCCCCTGCTCCACAAACTCCCGTGGCTCCCCAGTACCCTCTCCACACACACACTTGGGTCCCGCATTTTAGCCTTGCACTTCATCGCTCTGATTACTTCCCGTGAAAGAGCAGCCCACCCTCTGTCCCCCCTTCCCTCCCCTGCTTGAGTTGTCTCACTAGGCTTAGAACCACCTGACGCTGTATTATGTCTCCTGGTTGGCTCTCTCCCCGACTAGCATGTCAGCTCCGAGGTTTGTGTCTGTTTCGTTCACTGCTGTGAACGCCACCTGGCATACTGTAAGCGCTCAACAATGTTTATTGAATGAATGAAGAACGGACTTCTATTCATTCCCCCCAAACCCAGCGAAGGGCCCCCTACTCCCCGGCCGGCTCGGTGTCCGGGGGAGCCGACAGGAACCGCCTTCACTTCACTTCTCGGAACCACGGCTTCCCCAACCCCCGTCAACATCTAACCCCCGCCAACCTCTGTGTCTAAGAGGACCTTTCTCTGGCCCCAGCTGCTGAGAACAGTAACGGTGGGCATTCATCACCTCGTTGCCCCACCAGGGCAGGCCCTGGTGTCACCGTTCTACAGCTAGGGAAACTGAGGCCCAGAGAGGGGAGGCCCTTGTTGGTGTCCTACCGCGAAGGGAGGCAGACCCAGGCCGATGGTCCCCCCCCCCATGCACACACCCCTCTGGAGCCGCAGCCTTCCTCCCCGCCCCCCCCCACACCCTCCCTCTGCAGCTCAGAGCAGCCAGGGCCTGGGCGGGAGGGGCCGCCTCAATTAATCACCTCGCGCTAATCTTCCCATCTCCGGACCCCAACCCGCTCGGGTCTGCAGGACCAGGCCAGCAGCAGACACGCTGGGCCCACTGGGGCGGGGGCCGTGTGGATACTGGGGCCATCGAGGGGCTGCTGGGGGTGGTGAGTACGGGGCAGGTGGGTAAGAGTGGGAGTTGGAGCGCAGAGAGCCCCCCAGGGCGGAGGACTATGGGGGCAGTGTCCCAGCCTCCTCCCTTTCGGTGGGGGGGGGGGGTCCTAGACAGAGAGAGACGGACAGACAGCCAAAAGCAGACGTGAAGGCAGAGGCAACCCAGGAGAGCTTGAGAGGGAAAGAGAAAATAGAGCTGGAGGGACAGGCACCCAGGGAGAGAGGAGGAGGGGGAGGCGGATGGAGAGCCAGACCATCCGGGGTGGACGGAGGGCCGGGCCGGGCAGGGCGAATGCGGGACCCGGTGCGCCTTTCCTCGCACATCTAACCCCAGACCCAGAGGACTCGGGGGGGGGGGGAGCTCCCTGCCCTCCCCAGCCGGGGGTCTCACCACCCCCTGCCCTGCTGCCATCCCGCCAGGTGGGGGTGAGGACAAGCCATGTTCCTGAGCCCGGGTGAGGGGCCTGCGGCGGAGGGGGGGGGGGCCGGGCCCAGGCGAGGAGGCCCCCAAGAAGAAGCACCGGAGAAACCGCACGACCTTCACCACGTACCAGCTGCACCAGCTGGAGAGGGCGTTCGAGGCCTCCCACTACCCGGACGTTTACAGCCGCGAGGAGCTGGCGGCCAAGGTGCACCTGCCGGAGGTGCGCGTGCAGGTGAGGGCACCCGGCAGCCCAGGGAGGGAGCCGGGGCCACACTCGGGCCCTCCGGGGGCACAGGCAGGCGAGACACCGGGAAGGCTTCCCGGAGGAGGAGATGTGGGACTGAGACCTTGGCGCCGGAGCGAAAGTCGGCCAGTCGGGAAGGAGGAAGGGGGCTGGCTCAGGTGGTAGAACTTGTAAGTCTTGATCTCAGGGCTGTGAGTTCAAGCCCCACTTTGGGTGTAGAGATTGCTTAAAAATAAAATCATTTAAAACGAAAGGAGGGAGAGAAGGCAGGCAGGCAGCGCGGTGTCTTTCTGGGCGCACAGAGCAGTGTATGCAAAGGCGCGGAAGGTTACACCGGGGGTGTTTCCGTGGAGCTGGGCGCGAAGCGGGTGGAAGGGGATGCCGACCGCGGCTGAGAAACGGCTTTTCCACGGGCGTCAGATGCTGCGCCGGTGGCTGGGACTCAGCGCCCAGGGCCGAGTTTCAGAGAAGACCCCAGGTCGGCTTGATGGGGGCCGTGGGGGGGCCTTCTCGGAGAGGGCCATCTCCTTGAGGCAGGTAACTGCAGGTCAGAGGGAGGCTAGCCGGTTCTGCACGGCGGGGAGCCCCAAAGGAGGACACAGGGGGGTAGGGAGCGGCGGGCTGGCTCCTCCCCACAGAGCCTGAACCGGGAGCACCCCTCTCGCCACCTCCAGGTGTGGTTCCAGAACCGCCGGGCCAAGTGGCGCCGCCAGGAGCGTCTGGAGTCGGGCTCCGGGGCCGTGGCAGCCCCGAGGCTCCCCGAGGCCCCAGCCCTGCCGTTCGCCCGCCCTCCGGCCATGCCGCTGCCCCTGGAGCCCTGGCTGGGCCCCGGGCCCCCGGCCGTGCCAGGCCTTCCGCGCCTCCTGGGCCCAGGCCCCGGGCTGCAGGCGTCCTTCGGGCCCCACGCCTTTGGCCCAGCCTTCACGGAGGGCTTCGCCCTGGAGGAGGCGTCCCTGCGGCTGCTGGCCAAGGAGCACGCACAGGCTCTGGACAGGGCCTGGCCTCCCGCCTGAGTCTGGGGCCCGCCCGTGGCCACCCGTGCCGGTGCCCCTGCCTTGCATCCCGGGGAGGAGGTGGCCTGGCGGGGGCCTCGGCCTCCCCGCCTGCGGGCTGGACCGTGAGGCTCTGAGGCAGTAAGGCTGCCATCGAAGACACGCCCAAGTCCCCCTGCCCGCTCCTCGTCCCTCACGGCGGGGCCCCGGCTCTCTCAGAAGTGACAAAGAACAGCAGTGGCCGCCCATGGCCCCGGCGTCTTTCACTGTGTGTCCCCCGCGTGCCCGTCGCTTTACCCCTCATGACAGCTGCTTTACGGGGGAGGAAACCGGCCCAGGGAGGCCAGTTTCCACAGCCACACAGCCACTCGGGGTGGAGCCGTCGTTCGAGCTCGTTGCCCAAGCCCAACACCCCAGGTGCCACGCCGAGCCCACGCCGGTGCGGGACGCGGGGGGACCCGGGCTGGGCGCCAACGGCGGGTTCTCAGGCAGAAGCAGGCGGACGCTCTGCTCCCTCTGTAGATCAAAATGTGGCTTCTGTCCCCACTGACCACAGACCCGGTCACGTCTCCCAGCCCAGTGAGGGCGGGATGGGGCCCTGCTGGCAAGACCCACATTTGTCCCGCCAACCCAGCCATGTCTCCCCAGGGAGAGGTGACGGACACCCTTCCGGAACTCGGCTGGACTCCTTGGCAAGGGGGCCACGGAGGGCAAGGAACAGGGTGTGACCAGGCCGGAGGCCCCCCCAGCGTCAGCAGGACACGGGACTTCCCCATAGGACGGGGCAGCCCAGGTCACGACAGGAGGGGAGGGGCTGGAAGGCAGGAGGTGCACGTAACCGCCCTCCCTTTGAGCTCTGTCCGCGAAGTAACCACAGGTTCACTTCCGGGTCCTCACATCAGTGCACACCCACTGGGTGGGGTTCGAGCTGCCCTGCTCACCTTGGCTCACGTGACACCTCACGCAGGAGCCCCCTGGCCCTGTCTTCTTCGCGTGGCGGCAGCCAGGTCAACGGCCCACCCACGCATCTTCCATCCATCTGACCGCTGGCCGCCCACCCGCCCATCCCCCACCCATCCATCCATCGTCCGGCGATCCCTCTATCCATCCATCCGCTGCGCGACGGGGCCGTAACGGTGAACAGAACGAGACAAAAATCCCTGCCCCGACGGAGTTGCCACTCTGATGGGAGACAGACACAAGCACAATTAAATACCGACAATCGTGCGTAAAACACCAGCTGGCTGTAAGTGCTGGGAGAAAATAAAACCAGAAGAGGCAGTCGAGTGCATGCAGCAACTGTAGTTCGACAGGGCGGTCGGGGGGCCTCTCAGACGTGACATCACGGAACTGGAGGAGGTAAAAGAGGGAACCATGCGAACACCTGCGGGGGGGAGCCACCCAGGCAGCGGGAACAGCACACCCAAAGGCTCCGGGCCAGGACCGGGGTTGGCACGAGGGAGGAACCACCAGGAGGCCCCTGTGGCTGGAGCAGCGAGGTGCCCGCAGGGAGGTGACAGGAGGCAGGTGTGGCAAGGCCTTGTAGCCGTTACACCTCTGTTTTCACACCGAGAGCCAAGGGGATCCACGGGAGGGTTGGGACCCTCCGCCAGCTCTGGGCGGGCCACGGGGAGGGCAAGTAATCCCCTTGGGCAGAGTCTTCCTAAGAGGATGAGGACTCCCGTTTTCCTGGGACTAGACGGAATTAGTCCCCAGCCCCGCCCACCCAGCCACACAAGCAGAGGAGCCCCGAGGGCCCCTGGTCCGGCCCCCAGGGGGTGCCCTCATCCCATCCCCCACTCCACCCCCTGCAAGCCCCAGCCTCGGCCCTGGGTCCCAGGCAGGGCAGGAGTTGGGACTGCTGGGAGCCGGGGTTCTCACTCAGGTCTGTGGGTCAGGTTCGCAGGGTCTTAATGCAAGATTCCGGGATGCATCTCCTGCGGGGGTGAAGGTGAGGGAGGGGGCGGGGGAGACCGAGACCCGGGTACCAGACGGGTGGACGGGAGGACGGTGGTGAGGCCCAGGTCCCCGGGCTATTTCAAATGACCGGCCCATGCAGACGACACATGACTCTGGCCAAAGAAGGAAAACCAAGTCCCTTCCCTCTGGCTGGGCTTGCTAAACTAGGTAGGGGGCTTCAGCCGGGGGCCCTGGAGCCACACTTGTCCCAGAGAACTAGTCCCTGGGGCTACAAGGACCCAGAGACAGAGCCACACACCTGGACACTGAAGTCCCCGAGGCCAGCATGCCTCAGGGCCGAGCCCGCCCCAGACACTTCGGCTTCCGAAGGCCGCAAAGACGCTTACGGTCCGGGTGGCACGGAGAAGGGTTGAGTCCCTTGCAACCAAGAGAGTTGGGTCTAAAAACACCTCCTCCTGGAAGACGAGCTGGGGCCTCTTGGGCGGCGTGAGAAATCCCAAAGATGGACAGCAACTGCCCAGGGGGAGGCTGCAGCCACGGAACCACGGGGCCTGAGTCGCCCCCCCCCCCCCGCCCCAGTCTCCCTCCCGGCTCCGGCAGCAGACGGCACCCAGCAGCACCCAGAGCCCGCGACGACCCCCAGGGGCCCTGGTCCAGCCTCACTCTGGGGACCAATCAGGCACCAGGTGAGGGGCCTCCTCTGCTCTCAGAAAACTCTTTTCTCCAGGCAGATAGAGTCTTCTGTGGGGGCAGGATGGGGAAGGCGCTGTGTGCCTCCGGGGTCCTCCTGCGGGGCCTGGTGAGGTCCCTGACGGGTCAGGGCGGCCCCGGGGCCTTCCCCTGCTAGAACTTCCGGTTCTTGCTCAATCGGTTGTGACGCCAGATGTTGTGTTTCCGCAGCAGCCGCCAGTACTCCCGGGTCTCGGGGTCCAGCTCCTCCAGCTTCTTGGGGGGGCCCACGTTCATCTGGAACAGCCTGATGCGGTGTGGGCAGGGGTCAGGGCCGCACAGCAGACCCCCACAGCTCCCCCACCCCAGGCACCCTGGGTAGAGGCAGCAGCACACGGGGCCCCACACAGAGGCTGCGCAGTCCTGCCCCAGGGCCTTTGCACTGGCTGTTCCATCCACCTTTAAAGCTCCTTCCACCCACTCAGGTCTGGAGCCACGCATCACCTCCCCAGGGAAGCCCTCTGGAAAGCACGGGGGATCAGCTAGGCCACCTTCACCCCGTCACTTGGTCTCCCGGGTCTCCAGCCTGGCCCACTCACCACTCAGGGTACTCCTCGTCTGGCTTCAGGACCACGTCCTGGCCCTCCTTGTAGATGTTGACGCCCATGGCATGAGTGGTGAGTCGGACAGGGTCCGTACATACGTCTGGGTCCTTCAGGGCCTCGCTGACCACACCACCTTTGCCGCCTTTGCCCCCCTTCATGACTGGGGGGGTGGGGGGGGGGATGGGAGAGAATCGTTTCTGTCCAGCTGCACCCCAGGAGGCCAGCCTTCTTTTCTACCCCTTTCTCCAGGTGGCCCCCGGGTCCCCTAGACTCTTGCCTGCTGCACCCAAAATGATCTTTTTTAATGCTTATTTTTGAGACAGAGAGCGAGAGCAGGGGAGGAGCAGAGAGAAGGGGACACAGGACCCTTAGCAGTGAGTCCGATGCGGGGCTTGAAGCCATGAACCGTGAGACTGACCTGAGCGGAAGTCTGACGCTCAACCGACTGAGCCTCCCAGGCGCCCCATGCACCCAGAATGACTTTAAGTGAGACACAGATACTGCTTTTAACACTGCCGCGCAGACTGACCAGGTCATTGCTCTCCAATTCTGTTTTGATACCTTCTGTTTATCTCACAGAGAAAAAGGTCTGGTATGTGTCTTTAACGCCCAACATTTGTCAGTTCCCTCTTTTCAACAAAGGAGATCAGGCAAGGCTATACCCAGCTGATTTTGCCTTTGCTTAGGTGGCTAATACTTAGACGGGCCCCTCTGCTTCCTCGAATTTCCGGTGGCGGGTAGCCCAAGGTCACACAGTGACCCAAGAGTTGGGACCCAAGTTCCTAACACCCCGCCCCCCGCAACAAAACACATCCCGCACCGGCGCAGTGAGCCAAATCCCTTCCTAGGTCCCCAGAGCGCGCCTGCGCAAATAGCTCAGCGTCTGCCTCTTTAAGCTCGCGCCCGGATTCTAGGCACCGCCTCCCACACAAGCGCCTGCGCACTATTAACTCCCAATTCCCAAACCATGCCCATCTGGGTCCCTCTTAACCCAGCTCACCCGGTCTCTTGGCGTAACCCCGTACAAGGAGTCTTCCAGGCTCGACAGGGACCGGGAGCTCCCGGGCCGACCAGCTGGCCCAGGTCCGCGTAGCCCCGAAGAGGCATCTGGCCGCCATGGCGTATGCCGGCTGTCCGCACGTGCACTTTTCCGGGAGACGACAGCGGCTAAGGGGTGCTTGGGAGTTGTAGGCTCCTAGAGATTTCTGGGAAATGTAGTACTCCACCGTTAGCCATTCACCGTGACTTCTTTTACAGGGGTCTTCAGTTACCGTGTGAGGGGACTTTCCAAAGAGATTTCATTTACTTATTGCCCTTCTTTGGTTACTTACCACTTAAAGATCACACCTTATGCATTCCTGATTCTATTCAATGAGCAATTACTGAAAACCTAAAAGTAATTGGCTAATACTTAATAGCCTCATTATCCTCCAGCCCTTTTGCTGAATCTGTAGCCAGCTCGATCTCGTTTAATCCTCACCAGTAGCAGGTAGCTGCTATTATTATCCCCAGTTTATAATTGCGGAAGCGAAGCTCAGGGAGGTAAAGTTATGCCAGGACGCGCCATCCCTCCTCCCTACTGTGAGCGAAACCGGAAGTCCATGTAAAATAGGGTCCCGGCGCTGCTTCCGGTGTCCCTGGAGTCGAAAGAGACCGCCTCTCCCTTTGATATTTTCCAGTCCCATTTCTTCTCATCCATTGGGATAATGCCCACGGCCGCAGAAGGCAGGCAATGATCACTAACCCCGTTTTGTAATTGAGGAATCAGGCCCAGAGGCCAGCCCGGGCTCTCACTCTGTGTAAACAGAGCATTTGGACTCGAACCCTTGGTTCCGACACCTGGCGCTCCGGCTCCGCGAGGCTCGCTGGGAGAACTACATTTCCCAGCAGGCCCGGCAAACGCGCGCAAGCCCAGTGGGCCGGGAGCGCTGCGCGGACGGACCTGCCGGGGCCGCGGCCACTGGAGGGCTGTCCTGCCGGGGCGTGGGGTCCTGGGGGCCGTGCGGGTTGAGGCCACCTCGGTGTGGGAAGTGAGTGGCCTGACGGGGCAGAACGGGGTCTGGAGCCGGCGGCTGAGGTAGGGGGTCTGAAGTCTTGAGTCTGGGGTCTTCGGGAGGACCGGGGTCTTCACTTGTAGCTTTAGGCTCGAGTTAGGTCTTCAGGCTGGGTTCTGAGGTCCGGGTCAGAGCCTGGGGTTGATCTTGAGCGTGACATTGGAGGTTTTGAGACGAGGCTCTGCTTTCTGGGGTCTTGGATCTCGGCTTAGACTGAGGTCTTGAGTCCGCGGTCTCATGGACCTGTACCAACCGGGTCTGTAGAGTCAAGGTGTGTCTCCCACCTGGGTTACAAGGTCGCGGTGGAGGAAGATGTGGAAGAACTAAGTCTGGGGTGACGGGATCCACGGCTGGGAGAGGCCTGGGGTGACAGGCACAGGGCCGCGGGGGGGGGGGGGGGGGGGGGACCTCAGGGTTTGGAGCCTGTGGAGCTACTGTCTTACAACGGCCTGTTCTGCGCCTCAGTTTCCTCATCTATACAATGGAGATCATAGCGGACCCTTCCTTGGAGGGTATGGTGCGGCTTAAGTTATGTGTTCTGTACCTGCGGCCCCCACCTAGAGCCTGGCACCTGGTTGGCACTCAGGAGATCATGTCTTTGAATCTCTCTTTCAGATGCTGGCCCAGGCATGGAATCCCTGACAACTTCCCAGTCTCCCCCAGGCCCTCCAGCTATGGACTTGGAGGAGCCCAGGGACGCCCTTTCACCCCCTCAGGACGTCACCCCCAACTGCCAGTGGGACCCCGTGCCGGGAGGCCCCGGCAGCCTGAATCAGATGGAACTTGATGGGCCAAGTATTCGGGAACTGGTGCAACAGTTTGAGGCTCTGCCTGGTGATCTGGCGAGCTTGTCCCCAGACGGACCTCCCTGCCCCCTGCACGTTGCCACCGGCCACGGCCTGGCCTCCCGGGACGTCGCGGATGCCCATGGGCTCTTGTCTGCCGAGGCCGGCCGGGACGACCTGCTGAGCCTTCTGCACTGCCAGGACTGTCCTCCTCCCCAGTCTTGTCCGAAGGAGCCTCCGGACCCTGCTCCTCGCCTGTTGCAGCCCCCTGAGGACCCAGACGGGGATGCCGGCCCCCCGGAGTGGCCAGAGGGCGCGTCTGCCGAGCAGGCCGGCAGCCGGAGCTCAAGCAGCTCCCCAGAGCCGTGGCTGGAGACAGTCCCTCTGGTTGTTCCCGAAGAGCCCCCTGCCAGTGTCCAGGTAGAGCCTGTCCCGCCTCCTGGGCCGCCTCTGCTGCCGGCAGCCAAGCCAGGGGACTCAGCCCTGCCCCTCTTCTGTCTTCTTCCAGAGCCCCAAGACCCTGGTGCCATACCCTGCCCTCCAGGAGGGTGAGTGTCCTGTCCACCCTGGCCGCAGGGACTGGGCAGTTTCAGAATAGCCCAGCTCGGGCTCCCAAAATTGGCACAAAGTTGGCCAGTGACGAGTTGCTTCTAGAGAGGCTCTGAGGTTGGTTGAGTAGATTCCAGACGGTCCGGTGAGAATGTTCCAGAATGGATTGGGACGGAAGGGCAGGTTTGCCATGTGGAGCACCGGGTTCTAGAGCAGGGGTTGGCAGATCGCCATCTGTGGGCCACATCCAACCCCCCACCTGTTCTGACACGTCTCGTGAGCTAACCAGCTCTTAGGTTAAAAAAAAAAATTTTTTTTTTCATGTTTTCATTTTGAGAGCGAGAGTGCGCACGAGCAGGGGCGGGGCAGAGAGAGAGGGAGCGAGAGCGTCCAAAGCAGGCTCCGCGCTGTCAGCACAGAGCCCCGCATGGAGCTCGATCTCATGAACCGCGAGATCGTGACCTGAGTCGAAGTCAGGAGTCGGTCGCTTCACCGACTGAGCCACCCAGGCGCCCCGGCGCTTACATTTTTAAGCGGTTGGAAGAAAACAGAATAATATTTCTTGATGCATAAAAAAGATGTGCAACTCAAATTTCGGCATCCGCAAATAAAGTTTTATTGAGACACAACCAGGCCCATTCATTCACGGACTGTCTATGGTGGTTTTCATGTTACAACGGCCAGGGGTTGAGTAGTTGCAACAGAGACCGTCTGGCCCACAAAGACAGACATATTTACTGTTTGTCCCCTTGCATAAGAAGTTTG